>NW_004955515.1:346462-433744 GCF_000276665.1 Chinchilla lanigera
CTTCCTTCCTTCCTTCCTTCCTTCCTTTCTTCCTTCCTTCCTTCCTTTCTTCCTTGTTTCTTTTGGCTGGGAAGGTCTTTGGCATGAGAGAGAGGTTTCATGTAAAGTTGGAGTTGTGTTGAGCAGGATATTGCTTGTGGAGTTGGGGTGTGCATTGCCAGCAGAGCTGAGGCTCGGTGAGCCTGTGGGGGTGAGGCGCCAGGTGGTGGTGTGGGCTGAGTCTGCACCTTAGAAGGGTCGGTCACCCGCCTGCTGGACTAGGTTGGATGATGTGACCACGTGGCTGGTTTGTGAGGCTTGACAGGGAAGGACACATTAGCTCTGAAGAGATCCACAGATTCTGGAAAAGAATCCCATCTAATCATTATATAAATCTGTATCTATTATCTATACATCTATATCTATATTTGTATATCTATATCTGTATGTCTATATCTAGCTATATGTTTGTGGTATGGGGGATTGAATCTAGGGCCTTCACACTGAGTGATCTATATCCCCAACCTGTTTTAAAATTTTTTATTTTAAGACAGGATCTTGCTAAGTCACTAAGTTCCCCAGGATAAAGTCAAACTTGGGATCCTCCTGTCTCTGGTTCCCAGAATGCTAAGATTACAAGTGTGTGCCACCCTGCCCAGATGAAAGAAAACATTCTTTAAAGAGAACAGTATTTAGTATGGACATCAGATGATTGATGGTTGTCCTGGTTCCCATTTGATTGTAAGGAAGATGGGAATGGGCCATGTAACATTTTGTTTGTACTTAGCATCTCCAGTTCTCTTAGGTGTTTACCTAGGAGTGGAGCTGTAGATCATATAGGCATTTTACAGCTAATTAAAAAAATTTTTTTTGTAGTACTGGGGATTAAGACCAGGACCTTTGCACTGGGCTGCATACCTATTTTTTTTTTTCCCTCTAAATTGCTAACTTCCCAGGCTGGGTTCAAGTTTGTGATCCTCCTGCCTCTGCCTCCCAGAGTGCAGGGATTACAAGTCTGTGCCACAATACTTGGATTCCTTTTTGAAAAACTGCAAAAGTATTTTCTACAATAAATGCACCATTTTGTATTCTCACCAGCAATGTTTAGGGGTTCCAATATCTCTACATCCTTAACATTTTTAAGCATAGCTGTCCACTGAAGTGTGAGGTGATATCCCATTTTTTTACTGTATTTTTGATCAGTACATACTCGTTATACATACTGATCATATCCGCCATAGGGAATTTGTACTTGTGCATCATATATCTTAATTTTCCCCCATCCCCCTTCCCTCCCTTCAACACTTCTCTCCACTTTTGTTTCTGTTTTTTCCTTCCATTCCCTTTCTTCTATCCTTTCCTCCCCGCCACCCTCCTCCCTTGTTCCCCTTTCCATCTGACACGTTCTTCTACTTCCCAACATTTCATTGGGTTTTGATTTACATTTTCCTGGTCTTCTTTGGAGAATTGTCTCTTTTAGTCCTTTGCTCAGCTTTTACTTGGGTTTTTCTTTCTGTGTCTATTGTAAGCCTTTCATTCACTGCTTTTCCATTTGTTTTTAAAGGCTGAACCTCACTGCTCCTCTGAGGTCAGCAGTGTGCCCAGGGGAGGCCTGGGGCTCGGCTTAGCATTCCGCACAAGTGCAGAAGCGAGTCGTCCTTTTGCCTTCTGTGCGCTGGCAGTTCCTTTGTCTCAGTTGCCAGGCTGAGCCTCATTCTGCTTTGCTTTTGTTATAGGTATATAGATTTTATTTACTTTTAAAATGGGGAACAAGTGTAAGTACTTTTTATTTGAAATCCCCTTTTAACTTTTCCCTATATTGAAGAGAAACTGTTTTATATGTCTTTGAGCTGAAGCATTTGTTTCTTTCTGGATGTGATGTGGAGTTGTTGGAAACTGTGTCTTGAAAATCAAAGTGAGCACTAAGGTCTGCCCAGAGCTGTTTGTGGAACTCCTGGTGGGACAGGACAGTGTTTCTGCTGCCTGCTTCTTGGGGCTGGCCTCATGGTGCTGCTTGGCTGGCGATAGAGACAAGTGACCATGACACTGTGTGTCCATCCTCCCCAGGTGGTCTGAGGCTTGACTGACCTCGGCACTGTTTGGCTGCTCAATATCAGTTCCATATATTTTAATATATAAATTTTCACACTTACATTTTGATGAGATGAGTGAAGCATACCTTTTGGCCCAGGTCTGATTATCTGGGGCCATGTTAATTGCATTATTTTCACTTTTCACTTCAAATCTGTCCTGGCACCTCTAAGTGAGTTTTCCTCTTCTTTTCTCTTTGGCTCTGTCATCTTTGAAGGTACCATCTATGAGGTCTGTTCTCATATGCATTTATCTTGGTATGCTCCCCACCTGGGGTAGACCACCTCCATCTTTTTAGATTTGTTCCCCAAGGTCTAGAAGCACCTGAAGCATAGCAGTGTCCCGGGATTTCCCGCAGAGGGGATGACATGATGCCTGGATTCTGCCTACTTCTGCATGGCTTGTGTGGGCAGGTTAACCTTTCTGTTTCTTCTCCTTTTGTGCAGTGATGGGGTTAGAACTTCAGCGCCCTCCCCCACACATGCTAGAGATATACTCTACCATGGAGCAGAGGCCCGAGCCTATAATGTTTATTCTTAAGTACAAACAAGGCCTAAAGTGGATGAAAAATAAACATCAGAGTTTTAGATTTTTTTTTTTTTATTTTAAAGATAAAAGGAGGGAAACATTAACAGACATACAACATTTTACAACATATCACAAGCACAATACAGACAACACAGAGTTACAAACAAAGTGGTAGGGAATTAACAATGGTGGTTGTATTACATATTGATATCTTCAAAGTGGCTTCTCGTGAAAACAGATATAAACATGCAATACTGGTCAACCAAAGACTCATTGACTGTTTCTTTCAGCATAGAAATAGAAGACAGAAGAACAACCATGTTAACTATCCTGTATATACACACATACAAAATTTCTCCTTCTTTCCCTTCTCTTTTCCCACATCCCAGAAGCCCTTTACTCTTCCGTGGTTTCCTATCATTTCACAGTGTCTATCATACCTCCGAGTTTAAGTTAACTCTTTCAAGTTTTATACTAGTGAAACAATGCGGTGCTTGCACATGTATGTTTGATTTATTTCACTTATGAGTATGGTCTCTAGTTGTGACCATTTAAATATAAAGGCCTCGAGTTTATCTTTCTTTATACCTGAGTAATATTCCATTATATAAAAGTACCACAATTTTCTTATCCAATTCTCGGTGGATGGACATTTGGGTTGCTTCCACATTTTAGCAATTACAAATTGTGCTGCTATGAACATAGGTGCACATATATCACTGTGATATGATGTTTTTAGATCTTCTGGGAAAATACCCAGCAGGGGGATAGCTGGGTTGAATGGGACCTCTAAACCTAGTTTTCGGAGGAATCTCCAAACTGATTTCCACAGTGGTTTCACCAGTCTGCATTCCCACCAGCAGTGGAGAAGGGTTCCTATTTCTCCACAGCCTCGCCAGCATTTGTTATTTGTTGATTTCTTAATGCTAGCCATTCTTACTGGGGTAAGGTGGAATCTTAGTGTTGTTTTAATTTGCATTTCTTGAATGACTAATGATGTTGAACATTTTCTCATATATTTATTTGCCATTTGTATCTCCTTGTGTGAGAAATGTGTATTCATCTCAGCTGCCCATTTTTGGATTGGGTCGTTGAATTGGGAGGGGCTGAAATTTTTTAATTCTTTATATGTTCTAGATAGAAGCCCTTTGTCTGAGGGACAATCAGCTAAAATTTTTTCCAAGTTTGTTGGTTTTCTTTTGACTCTGCTGGTGATTTCTTTAGATGTGCAGAAACTTTTCAGTAGGATGAGATCCCAGTTGTTGATTCTTTCAAGTGTTTCACGTGCAATTTGGTTTTTATTCATGAACTCTCTGCCTACCCCTATGTCTTCGAGGTTTTTACCTACTTTCTCTTCCAGTAGATTTAGTGTTTCTGGTTTAATATTGAGATCTGTGAACCATTTTGACTTGAGTTTGGTGCATGGTGATAGGCTTGGGTCTATTTTCAGTTTTTGGCAGGTATTGAGCCAGTTTTTCCAGCACCATTTATTAAAGAGGCTATCATTCTTCCAGTGAGTTTGATTGGCCCCTTTATCAAAGATTAGGTGGTTGAGTGTGTTTTTGGTTGTGTCTGTTTCTTCCAGTCTGTTCCATTGATCCTCAGGCCTGTTTTTTAGCCAGTACCAGGTGGATTTTATGACAGTAGCTTTATAGTATAATTTCAGGTCAGGGATTGTGATTCCACCTGACTTGCCCTTGTTGCCCAGGATTGCTTTTGCTATTCTGGGTCTCTTCTGGTTCCAGATGAATTTAAGGCATATTTTCTCAAGATCTGTGAGGTATGTTGATGGTAGTTGAATGGGAATTGCATTGAATCTGTACAGCAGCTTTGGGAGTATGGCCATTTTCACAATGTTGGTTCTTCCTATCCATGAGCAAGGAATGTTTTTCCATTTATTGAAATCTTCTTCGATCTCTTTTTTCAGAGTACTGTAGTTTTCATAGTTTTAGATTTTTTGTATGACACTTTTTTTTTGGTGCCGGAAATCAAGCTCAGAACTTGGTTTGAGATTTTTGAATTAGGTAGTGAGATATAGATATGTATGTATATATTTGGGTTTTAATAATACTGTATAATCTCCTGCCTACTTCATTGAGGATTTGTTTCTTTTGCACCCATTACTCAGATCAGGAATATTCTTCCTAAACATCCATTTCACATGGGGTCCTCCCAGAATTGGAATAGATTTGGATGTACAGGCTGGCTCTGAGGAATGGGACAGGGCCTTGATGGGCAGATGTAGGCAGTGTCCGGCTGCTCAGAGTGGCTCTTGGTTCTTCTTGAATCTACCTGGTGATGCGTGGGTGACACTTGGTGGACCTGGAACCTTCCCAGCAAGGGTCATAGGAAATGTTATCCTCCGTCTTACAGTATTAGGACTGAGAGCAGACAGGTGAGAACAGCTGCAGGTAGAATTTATTTACCTGCTGCTATGGCTTGAATGGCTGGAGGCTGGGTCCCCAGTGTGGCAGTAAGAGGTGGGGCCTGGAGGGAGGTGATTAGGTCCCACAAACACCCCCGTCCCCACGCAAGAATGGGCTAATCCTGCCCCCTGGGATAGGGTTAGGTCTTGGGGGACTAGATTAGTTCCTGTGACAGCAGGATGTTATGAAACAGTGAGCCTGGCATCTCTACGTCTCTTGCTTTCTCTCTCCTGTGGTCTCACCTGGACATGCTTCTCCACCACTGCTGACACCTGCTATGAGGCTCTCACCAGTGCTGAGCAGAAGCCAGCACTTGCTGTTGAACCTTCATCTCTGTGAGCTGAATGCACCTCTTTTCTTTGTAAAATACTCAGCTTCAGATGTTTTGTTATAGCAACAGAAAATAGGCTAAGACATGAACCATCAAAAAGCACAAATTCCTCAGGAGACTTACAACACAGGATTTATTATAAGAACCCAGATACATTTTTTTTTCCTCTTCAGTAAGAAAAGGAAAACATTAAAGGAGGCTGTTAATAGGCTCAAAGTGACCCTCTGAGATTTTTCAGTCACAATATTAAAGGTGAAGTTAAGATTATAGAAATGGAAAAGAAGGAGTTGGATTCCTTTTCTGTGCATCACAAAGGATCATGGCCAGCACTCCATAATCAAATACAGATTAATAAGAGTAAAGCAAAACAAGTTTATTAATATACACATGCACCCAGAAGCCATGCAAAATGTGCAAACTCCATGAAAGAACGATGGCTGAAACATAAATACCCTCCTCCTAGGTGAGGGGGAAGTAGAAGGAGTGCTACAGGAAGTTTTAGAGAGGGAGTAAATGATTTTTAGAGAAAATGAATGAGCCCTTATGTCTTAATTACTTTTCTCGTTCCTGAGATAAAATACCCACAGCCCAAAGTTAAAGGAGGAAAGATTTATTTTAGCTCACAGTGTAGAGAGGTTTCAGTCCATAGTTTGCTGCCTCCAAGGCAGGGAGGCATGACAGGGGCATCACAGAGGAGAAATAGTCCATAGCAAGGCAGGCAGGTAGTACAAAGGCAGCGAAGCAGCATGCCTCACTTTTCCTTTTATCTCATCTGGGCTATAAACCTTTTGAGTGGTGCCCCTCTTTGCCCAGGATGGATCTTTCTATTATCCACACCCAGGACTAATCCAGTACCACACACCTTTAATCCCAGTATCATACCCTAGATCCATCTACCTCCAAAACACCCCACTTATGAGTGCATGAGGTTTGGAGAGACATTTCGATACAAGTCAAAACACCACTGACCACACAGGGGCCTGGGGCCAAGTTCCTCTGGCTCTAGTATCTTGATTTTTCAGTTCTCTATAATACAAATTTAATCTTCCTTGGTTAAACAAATTTCAGTAAAAGAATCTAAAGGCAGTTTCATTTTCTGAGTCCCGGGAAGGCACAGGATTCATGATTTACAAGCTGTGAACTGGTTTTTCCCATTGGATTCAGATGGTCAAGTGCTCAGAGACACTGAATAATTTGTGGGTTCTCTTGAATCACTATTTTCATATGATTTGGCCTTTGCTCCCATAGGAATTTATACTGGGTTAATTTGGTATTTAAAAAAAGACCAGAGTCAACATAAGTAGAGTCTTGTACAGATTGGAGGCATATCATGCTTTACATTTGAGCCAAAGGATTCTGGTTGCCTGAGAATCAAGTCCAGGAACTCTCACACAAAACCTGTAGTAATATCAGGGGCTTTTTAAACATTTGTGGTATGCCTCCTTGCAAGCCAAGTATTGTCTTGGTGGTATGAAGAAGAAAGGTCATAGTATTGTATTAGTCCTTCGAGGTTTTCTAATAGACTTGTAAGCTAACTGCTTACCCTAAAGCCTGATGTGAAGTCTTAGGCAGGACTGAGCTGAGGGGAGTGGTATGGAAACGAGGTCAATAGCAAAGGACTTTCTTTTGCAGGGGAGGCTTGTGATGGGAAACTCAGTCTGGTGAGATTATTGCTAAATTATGCCTTATTTTACTTTTCCATCTGCAGACATTGGAAATGAAAGGAGTTTTTCTTATATATAAGTAAATGTTTTGTTTGACTGCCAGTTATCTGTACAGGATATTTGCAAGCTGTTCATGTCCTTTTCATTTTACGGCAGAGTCATTGAGATAAAGTCTCTAAGCCCTAAACTGTACCCTTTAAAGGGTCAGTTCACAGGTTTCCAGGATATTTATGGAATCGTATGACCATCACCAAGACAGAAGTGTGGAATGGTTTCACATCACTTGTGTCTGTTTTGAAGAGACAAGGTCGCACGAGGGGAGTGCCTCTCTTTAGCCATTTTTATCCTATAAAAATGTCAGCTTATATTTGAACCTGACTTTGCTACTGCCTGACACCAAGCAGTCATGGAGACCCTTCTTAAGACTTTTGTTCCATCTTATTTTAAACAGAAGTATTTGGCATCAGGGAGCCAGTTGTGGTAAGGGCAGTTGCAGGGGGCTTATGGGGAGCCTGGAATTGGTGGGGCCTCTGATCCTTGAAAACCTGCTAAGTGGAGGAACCCTGTGCTCTTTGACACTGGGTGCAGGTTACTGGGATGCAGGTTTCAGTTCGATACAACAATGAAATTTCCAGTGATAAAGCTGCCTGACCAATGAGTGAATTTTACAACGTTTCTGATTATTATTTGGTATACTTGGGCTCTGGTGTAGGCAGAGGGCGTCCTGCACTGGGGCATCCCTCTGAGGTCCCCTGCTGGGCTGTCTGGCTCCTGCTTAACAGTCCAGGTACTCACCTGCGTGCCCCATTCCCACCATACACCTGTGTGTCTGGTTCCTTGTTGGCATGCTGCCTTTCATTTTCTGCCATTCCTGTCCATAGAAGAACCCCATATTTGCTAGCTGGTTTCACTCATCCATGGCTTTGCTTCAAATCTGTTTGCCCTCCTGGGTCGCATAGGACCAAGGATTCTGGGACCCCTCACAGGGACTCCTTCTCATACAGTCACACAGCTTCCTGAGGACAGGTCAGTGGCTGTCTCTATTGCTGTTGCATCTTGCCAGTCTGCTCTGTGGGAGGTGCTCAGTCAGTGTTGGAAGGAATATTGAGACTTGTCACAATTTTTATGCAATTTTTACGGGAATGCTTTAGGGCTTTCAGTGATACAGACAGCACCCCACCACTGGCATGTATAGCATTCCCCCTTTATCTGTTGGGGAAATGTCCCAGGACTCCCAATTACACATACTTGCCTTTTTCCTATATTATATACTTATGATAAAGATTATAAACTAGGCGTTGTGGTGCATGCCTGTAATGCCAGCCCTCAGGAGGCTGAGAAGGGAGGATTGTTGCAAGTTTGAGACCAACCTGGGCTACAAAGTGAGCTCAAGGCCAGCCTGAACTTCATAGTGAGACCTTGTGTAGTGGTTGATTGATTATGTCAACTTGAGAAGTTTAGAAGCATAACTCAACTTGGCTCAGCAATTGGCTCAGCAATTCTATACCCTAGGGTGTAGAGGAGCCACCCTAGGGTGGATCATCACCTAGATAATATAAAAGGGAAATGAGGAAGGGCAGAGGAACTTCCATTCCTTTTGGAGGAGCTCCAGTCTTCACCTTCAGCTTGGACTTAGTCTCCTGGCTTCTAGTGCAGACTCTTGGGCATCCACCTTGGATCCTTCAGCCTTCTGTCGCAGACTCATCGGCCTCCTGGTACGGACTTGCACAGAATGCTGCAGTGAACTCCAGACCCTGGACTGATTCCTTCGGTCTTCAGTGTGCAGACACCCTCTGCACACTTCCCCATACAACTCTCTGGCTGACCGTCATAAGCCAATCTTGTAATTCCTTATAATCTGTACATCCTGTGTTATATCTGTTTCTCCAGTAAAACCCTGATTGATACACCCTGTCTTAAAAAAGACAAAGAAAAAAAAAAGCTTATAAGTTAGGCACAATAGGAAATTAACAGCAATAAATAATAATAAAGTAGAAAAATCATAGCAATATGCTGTCAAAAGTACTGTGACAGTGGTCTCTGTTTATTTCAGGAATTTTCCATTTAGTAATTTTTGGACTGCAGCTGACTGTAGGTTACTGAAACTAAAAGAAGCAGTAGATGGAGGACTGTTGTGTATGTATCTACCTAAAAATATTTGTATGTTTTGCTTTCTGTGTACTTGAAAGGAAGTGATCCTGTTAGGTAAAGTGAGCAGTGGTAGCTTGCAGCTTTTGTCCATCAAAGGTGGCTGAATGTTAGTGAAGGAAACTACTCTGGAAAGGCCACATACTGTGAGGTTCCAACCATCTGATATCATTCTACAAAACGCAGAAGTATGGAAATAGCAAAAACACCCGGGGTTTGGGGAGAGATGGGGATTAGCGGTGGTGCACAGGGGATCTCTTTAGGGCAGTGAGTACTCTCTTACTGGTGGATGTATATCAGCACACGTTTGTCAGAACCCAGAGAAAGTGTGGACTCTACTATAAGCTGTGGTCTTCCGTTGATAATACTGTGTCAACTTTGGTTGATCAGTGTAACAGACCAATGCATGAATATAATAATAAGGGAAACTGAGGCAGGAGCTAGGTGCAAGGGAGGAGTGTATGAGCATGATGTACTTTATGTTTAGTTTTTCTTTAAGCTTGAAGCTGCCCTAAAAAATAAAATCTGTTAATTTACAAATGGTCAAATGAAAGAAATTTTATGATTCAATTTTCCCTTGGCTTGATTCCTTTTAACTAACAGCTTTAAATGATTCACATATAATAAAATTCACCACTTTAAAATGTACAACTGAGTGGTTTTTAGCATATTCACAGAGTTTTGCAACCAACACCATAATAATTTTAGAACACTCTTTCGTTACCCCAAAAATAAACTCCATATTCATTAAGCCTCACCCTTCCCTGTCCCTGGCAATCTGTGTTCTGGCTCTATGGGTTCAATTATCCTGAATTTTTCATATAAATGGAAATATCCAGAATCATGGATATTTTTTAATGATTGCATTACTTCTTTCAATCAGTATAATGTTTTCAAGATTCATTCATGTCACTTTTTTTTCTTTTGAAAATTTAAAGTAATTATTTTAGGGCAGTTCTAGGTTTACAGAAAAAGTACAAAGATAACACAGAAAGCGTTCATGCCCTACGTTCCAATACCTTACTAGCATCTTCCATCAGTGAGCCAGTGCGGACACACGATGTTAATTGAAGTCCGTACTTAATGCACATTTCCTTAGTTTTTGTCTGATGACCCTTTCTGTTCCACTCAGGACTCATTATGTGTAGTTACGATGTCACTTGAGGCTCCTCTGGGCCACGACAGTGTCTCAGACTCCACCTGTTTGATGACCTAGTCAGTTGTGAAGAGTGCTGGTCAGGGTTTCATGGAATATCCCCTTGCCTGTCAGGGATTTTGGATGCTTTTCTCCAGGTTAGCCTGGCACTGTGGGTTTTGGGAGGGAGTGTACAGAGGTGAAGTGTCTTTTCAACTTGTCAAATCAAGGATGCACAGTGTCAGTCACATGTCACTGTAAAGTTGATGTTTTTATTTTTAGATGATACTTTGTCCTGTGCATAACACATTTTATCTGTTCATCAGTGGAAGGGGAGTTGGCTATAATGAATAGTGCTATCATGGACATTTGTGCAGGTTTTTGTGCAGATGTATGCATACTGATATGTTTGTCTGGGAGTGGGTTGTAGGCTCCTATAGGAATTTTATGTTTAATATTTTTGGGGACTTGCCAAACAGTTTTCCTCAGAGGCTGCACTATTGCATTCTCACTGATAACATTTGAGGGTTCCACTCACTGAGACCTGGGACTGGCTTTTTGAAGTTACCCCCAGTACTTTCTGAGTGCAGTAAGTTTGGCTGAGCCCATTCTGTCACTCACTGTGTAGAAGCAGCGGTGAAGTGGGTTCCTTCACCCCCACTTCCACCCAGAGGACAGGGAGGGTGGGCAGATTCGAGGTGCGGTGTCCCCAGGGCAGCCTTGTCACTGTTGCCAGCTCACCCAGCTCTCTTTCAGCACAGAAGAAGGTACAGAGGTGTGACCTGTGGTGTTGTGCTAGGTGGGGACAGGTGGTCCTACTTGCTCAGTGCCTAATGCATCTGTGTCCCCAGCCACAGGCGGTGACATTAATTGCACCTTCCCTACAATCCTGACCTCTTCTTTGAAAGCATTGTTTCTCTGTAAATATCTTCTTCCCTCAGATTTCTGGACTTTGGGTTATTTTTCCTAAGTTGATTTATAGATGACCTTGCCCAGGGAGTTTAGAACTAAGAAACTAACCAAGGAGCATAAAGGGAGAAATGACAGCAAGAGAGACAGAACAGAAATTCCATCCGTAGGGAGATTTTGAAATCTGTGCCAGACCCAAAATGGCTGAGCTGTAAGATTGCCCTTCAATTATTTAATGGAGTGGGAAGAATGCAGAGGGTCAGGAAGAAATGAATGACCTCTGGGGAATGGTAGGTGATGGAAAACAGATAAGCAACACATGAATAAATAAAGCGAATTAATCTTGGAGCCAGCTGGGAAGAAGTAAAACTGAAGAGTTAGGAGAGAAAAGTGCAGTGCCTCTGAATGTGTTGGTGACCATAGACTTGGATGCAGGGAACATTTTCCACCCGCAGATGGGAAAATCTTGAGTGCTTAGGAAGCCTGTTCTTTTTAAGGATCTTGAAATGGTTTTGCTTACCATGTTGGTGGCCAACTTTAGTTTTCTTCCCCCATTGCCTGTTTCTTGGGAGACAGCAGTAGTTCGGTATCACTTTATAAAATAAAGCTATACATCCTGAAAGTGTGGCCAACTTTCTTTGCTTAATCATGAAAGAAAAGCATATTGATGAAATCCCAGAGTTTAAAACATGGAAAAGGGCCCCCCAAACAGTTGCCATCATCCTTTGCTTGAAATCTGAATTATAAGAAAAAAACCTGGCTGTGGTGAAAGTAGACGGGATTTGCTGGCTGATGTTTAGAATTCTTTCCACTTAACAGTTCTCTGATTTTGAGTGAGGATCTTTATATTCAAAGCCCAGTGAACACTGAAGGAGATGGGTAGGTGGGGGCCAGGACCTTCCTCAGGTCCTGCTCCCTGGGCAGGTCAGGAAGTGCCCCATAGAGGCCTTGGTGTGGGGGCAGAGTGCATTTCTAGTTTCATTGCAGGCTTTTTTTTTTTTTTAAGCTGTGCTGGGGATTGAACCCAGGGCCTCACACATGATAGGCAAGCACTATGTCTATCATTGAGCCATCCTCTGGCTCCAGCTGCAGTGCTTTTCGACTCCTGGCAAGAACATAGGAGAATTTTAGGTATGAAAATGATGAGTGGTTGAGGCAATAAACTTGCATGATTAGATCATTGGCTGCTAGAGACAGAATTATCTTTCCACCTTCATTCTTGGTGCTATCTCTCCTGGGTGGACTCTATTGCGGCAAGATGTGATTTTCTGTATATCCCAGAAGCTTCTGGGATTCCTGAAGTCCTTCTAAAGCCCTTTTGAATTCTCAGAGCCTCTCTAATAGATGCTGTAATATAGTTAAGAAAGAATGATTGAGAATAGCCTAATACTTAATTCCAGATCCTGCCAGAACAGACAGCTGTTTGCAGCTGCCTCCTCCCCTTTTCCCAACAGGAAATGGAAATGTACTGAACTTCCCCGAAAGATGCCTGGGAAGGGTGGGTTCTGGCTTAAAAGGGGTGCTCCCGGGTGGAGCATGTGTGGAGGTATCTGTTGGGGACTGCGTGTAGTAGTCACAAACTTCTTCATGATCACACGCGTAGAGGGCACTGCACCTGGAATTTTTCCTGCTTGGTCAAGTAGGGAATGACAGCACTATCCAATTGTATTTTTATTTCTTCAGTGCTAGGGATCAAGCCGAGGGCCTGGTTCATGGTAAATGGGTGCTCTACCACTGAGATACATCCTACCCCATACACCTGGCCACTGAGCTTGTATTGAGATCTCAGCGACCAGAATTTCCAGGTGGCAGATGGATGCTCAAATCAGTGCCTAGGTGAACTTGAGTCACTACTGCTGCACTAAGGATGATGGTTCTCCTGTTTAGATGATCAGTTTTTTATCCTAGAGACAAGCGCAATGCCAGGTACTACATTAGGGGAGAGGGAATGTTCTGAGTTGGGTGATAGAAACTCTTGTGGATATTACAGGTGGCCAGTTTATTCTTAGTGATGTTTTTGAGTAGACTTCTGATGTTTTAATTAAAAGTCTAGTCAAGAAACGGTGAATTTCCCCTGACTTCTCAGAGGCCTGCCCTACTGCTTTCTGTGTCCTAGCGTTGAGGTGCTCAGGAGTGGGGAGGGTGTAGGGAGGACTCATCCTAATGAACCTGTACCTGACATGGCAATCAGAGTCTCTTGTAGGTGATTGGGTGAGGGTGAGTATACTTCCTGGTTCTGGCCAATGAGATAAAAGAGAAGGAAGGACTTCCTTGGCAGGAATAAGTGTCCTTGGGGAAGGCTTTGCCTCCTCTGCTGATTGGGCAGATAGCTGATGTGACACCCACCCCCCCCAGGAGCTGCCATCAGGGCCTATGAGGTGAAAAGCTCTAGCATGAGGGTGGAAGGCTTCTTGGCAAGTGTTGCAGGATAAGAAGATGGAACAGTGAGCCTCAGTGACTTCATATGAGCCTGCAGATCCCATATAAAGTAATGGCCTCAGTGTGTCCCTCAAAAGTTCATGTGTTGGAACTGAGTCTCCAATATAGTAGCATTGGGAGGTAAGATGTTTAAGAGGTAAATAGATGAACAGGTTAATGCCATTGCCTAGTGAAGGATGAGTTTGCACTCTCCATGCGTGGAGGTACAACAGGAAGGCCGGAAGTGACCTCTCTCCATCTTGTGATTTCCAGCCACCAGAAGCTAGGCTCAATAAGTGTGTGTTCTCTGGAATTTGCCTAGTCTGTGGTCTTCTGTTACAGCAGCATGAAACAGATGAAGACACACACACCCTTACCTTGAGGAGTTTTCTATCACATGTGGATCCCTGAACCTCCTGATTGCTGGAAGTGATTTCTATTTTAGTACATCTCTCAGGAATTCATTATCATTCTAGAGCTTATTTACTGAACAAAACAGAGGCTCATTAGAGGCTTAAACTTGCAACAAATGCATTTGAGACGTTGTTGTGTCCTGTTTGGCTAGAAAAATAGTGTTTATGAAGTTCCTAGAGGGCCCCTGAGCTGGGATTGGACTGTGGTACCTGGATTCTGAGTTGCAAGCTTGAAGCTGGCATCGTGTTGTAGCACACTGTTACCTTTCTCACAGCTGGCTGTGACTGTGCTGCTCCCTGAGGATGGGGCACGGCTCGGTAGCCAACAAAGGAGGCTGGTACCTGAGCCAGAGCCCAGTCAGGTCACAGCTGACTGGGGAGCAACAGTCTGAGGTTTTCAGTGTGGCAGGGAGTTCCTGGCTAGGAGCTTCGAGAGACTTTGCGGTTTTGTTTTGGTGGTACTGGGGATGGAACCCATTGGCTTTGCACCCAGCTACATTGCAGCCATTTCTTTATTTTTCATTTTGATACAGAGACTTACTAAATTCCCCAGGCAGGGCTAGAACTTGTGATTCTCCTGCCTCAACTTCCTGGAGGGTTAGGATTAGAGGTGTGCATAACCATACCCAACTGAGATTTTGTAATTTTATTCTGTGAGAGATTTTTTTAAACATTAAAAAATTGTGGTTAAATATATGTACAATTGACCACCGAACTTTTAGTATATGGTCTAGTGACATTCAGTAAACTTGCATTTGGGCAACCATCCTTACTGTCCCTCTCTAGGACTCTTTGTCCTGCTACATCAGTACTGTCTCCATGACTTTGCCTGCTGTGGGCACTTCCTGTATGAACGTCTTTGGAAACCAGATTTCTTGACTATTAAGACTGGCAAAAGCATTGGCTGGCTGAAACAGAAGAGGACTTGGGGCAATTTAGAGAAGAAATTCACTGGAAGTTGTTAGTAGTTCCTAGGAAGCAGAGCTCCTGCTATAGAGTAAAGAAGTAAGGGTTGTATTTGCTTAACACAGTCTTTCAAAGCTGAATCTCTGCTCTTAGTGGTTATTAGACGTATTCCATGGACCATGTTAATTCTTGCCTTCCCAAGCAAACTAGAGGCATTGTCCTATTGGACTTTTATTAACATTGGGTCCTGTCTGGGCACCATGGGCCAGCGAGCCTGCAGAAGACAGCTGTGATGCCCTCATGTGTTTTCTGAGCTTGTCTGACACAGGATGTGGTAGTCTTTCCTTTCCTTCTCTTTTAGTTCTCTTTTTTTTTTGTGGCAGTGGGGAATGAACTCAGGGCCTTGCACATGCTAGACAAGGACTTACAACTGAACAATTTTTTTTTTTTTGTAATTGATGTTGATTGCTATTTTAAATAATTAGCAAGGCTGGAGTCTTTTTGTCTCTTATTTGGACTAAAGAAAGAAAAAAGTAGACTTAAGTCTTTTTTGTATGATTCATTCCAAAATTAAAAATCCACTTGACCACTATCAGTTGTGAATGAATTTACCTATGCATTTGTACAGATATCGCTATAAGATGGATTTTCATAGTTCTCTTGAATTTTAATAAATGTTATTCTTTTTTTCTTATAAAAGCGCTACCTTTTTATACTTATCTTGCTGGCTTATTCTGTAAATATACTATCCGTTTTTATGACCTCAAGAGAACATTAGCTAATGATCCAATCATTCTATTAACTCTAATACAGTATAGGAAACAGAAGAGTAAAGAAATGTTACATTTGAATTATTTAGACTAGAATTTTAATTGACAAATCAAAAATATTCCCAGTCTTCACTTAATGCATATTTTGTTAGATTTGGTAATTTTTTCTGAAAAATTTAACTTTCTCTCTCACCTCCCCTCTTTCCCCTCTTTTTTTTCTGCCCTCCTTCCCTCCTTTCCTCCCTCCTTCCCTCTGTCTCTCTTTTCCTTCCTTCTTTTCAATACTGGGAATTTAACCCAGAGCCTTTACACTGAGCTACATCCTAAAATGCTTTTTGCTTTGCCTTTAGAAGAAAGTACATCCTGTCAGAATACACATGCACATACACACACAAAATTATTGTGAAATAATTTTAGGTGTACAGAAAAGGCTCAAAAACAGTCTTTTTCCAGATACCCTTTTCCTACCTTCCCTCAGTGTTACTGTCTTAAGCCAAGGTGATCCATTCATCAAGGGAGTTAACAGTGATGTGATAGGTACCACCAAGTCAATCACAGACCTTGTTTACATCTTGTGTTTTCTCACTGAGATCTGCTTGTAGTGTGGACTCAGGTCCAGGATCTGACACAGGTTTTGGTCATTGTGTCTCCTTGGCTTCCATCAGCCTGTGAGGGTCCTCAGCATTGCCTTGTTTTCTTGACCTTGACACTTGTGAAGGGTGCCAGTCAATTCGCTGTAGATGTTCCCAGACCTTGGGCTTGTCTGTTTGCTCTTGCGTGGGCTCAGGGAAGGTGTATTTGGCAGTAGACAGCAGAAGCAATGTTGTGTGGGTCAGGAGGAGCACAATGTACCTCTGTCCTTTACGGGGGTGCTCACTGACCACCTGATTGGGGTGGTCCCTGCCAGGCTTCTCCACCATGGGCTTCTGTGTGTCCTGAGCTCAGTGTGTGCATCTTGTAGGGAGACGCTTGGGGTCTGGATGCCTTGTCATGTCTCATCCACCAAGTTTAATATCCATCTGGGGTTGTTACTTGCAATAATAATGACTGTGTTTTTTTATCTGTCGGGGGGCTTTGTTTTTCAACATCTCTTTTACGTTTAGTAATGGGAGTCTTTTGTCCCTGCTTCCCTACTTGTTTATTTATTGAATTATTTATTGCAGCTTATTTTTAAAATACTTTGTTCTGGTACATTGTGTTTTTTCAAAGGGAACCTGTGTGTATAACACCACATGTTCTGTACAGGAGCAGATGATTAATGTGGACATGGACATGGGTCCAGTAGGGCTGGTCCTTTCCTTTGTTTTAGGCAATTGTTTGGAAGTATTGTTTATAGTGAATGAATAATGGTATTCTTGAGCAATTTTCTACTATTGCATGTCATTTCCATCATTCTGTATTATTTAAGTTATTGCATATTTATATATTCAATATAAAGTCAGCTTTCAAAAAATATGATGTCTGGGGCTGGGGATTTAGCTCAGGGGCAAAGCACCTGCCTGGCAAGCACAAGTTCGTGAGTTCTATTCCTGGTACTGGAAGGAAAACAAACAAACAAAATATGATGTCTGCATTAAAAGTTAACTCTTAAAATCAATTTAAACAAAAATTAATTTATGTTAAAAACTATATGCTAAAATGTATCATTGTCACTATTTTTAAGTGTACAGTTCAGTAGCATTAACTATAATCACATTATTGTACAGTCATCAACACCACCCATGGAATTTTTTTATCATGTAAAACCAAAACTATGCCCATAAACAGCCCCTTATTCCCTATCGCCCTACCCCTTGGAAGCCACCATTCCACTTCCTGTCTCTATGATTTGGACTAGTCTAGGTACCACACTACAATATTTGCCTTTTTGGAATTTGCTTATTTCCTTTAGCATAAAGTCTTTAAGTCTCATCCCTTTTGTAGCATGTGATGGGATTTCCTTCTTTTTAAAGACCTAATAATATTCAATTCTATATATATGTGGGTGTGTGTGCATGTGTGTGTATATGTATACTACATATACATTTTGTTTATTCATTCATCCTTTGGTGGACACTTGGGTTCTTCTACTCTTTGTTGTGGATAATATGCAGTGAGCATGGGTGCAGATATTTCTTCAGGATCCTCTTTTATTTACTTGGGTATCTATTCAGAGTAGGATCACTGCAGCTTATGGTAATTTTGTTTTAGGAACCTCCATACTGTTCCCCATAGTAGTGGCACTGTTTTCATCCCCAGCAATAATAGGAATGGGTTCCAGTTTCTCTGCAGCCGCCACAAAACTTGTTATATTCCCTCTCTTTCTTTCTCTGGAATCCTAATTGGTGTGAGTTGCTATCTCACTGCATTTTCCTAGTGACTGGTAATATTGAACATTGTTTTATGTACCTAAAGCTCATTTGTATGTCTTCTTTGGAGAAATATCTATTCAGGTGCTTTGCCTATTTTTAACTGGGTTACTTGAGGTTTTTTTCTTTTTTTCGAGATAAGGTCTTACTACGTAACTCAGGCTGACCTTGAACTCACAGTGACCCACCCTGTGCCTCAACCTCCCCAGAGCTGGGATTACAGATGTGTGCCACCCTGACCACCTTGAGTTATTTTTTTGTGTAGTCTACATGTTAACTTGTTATCAGAAATGAGTTGTAAATATTTTCTCCCTTTGCACTTTCACCTTTTCACTCTGATGCTTATTTCCTTTGCTGAGTCCTGTATGTCTATTTTTACTTCTGTTGCCTTATTTTTTGTGTTAGATCTCAGAGGAATTGGTATCAGTATTTAGCATAGATTCTCATAAGAGAAATTAAAATAGTCCCAAGATGTTCTGGAGTGCACATATCGGAAGTAATAACTCCAGGTAGTTAGAAATTGTTTGACAAATCTGAGCAGATACCTTCTAGCACACGTTAGTCAATACATTCTGCACTCTGAAAATTTCTGAGATTGCCTTTTAAACCACACCATTGCCAATACCAGGCATTGCCATTTTAAGCTGCTTTTCTGCTAAAGTGACAGACCAAAAGTAGTAAGCATGACAACACCCAAAACAATAGCAAATATTTTGGAGAAAAAGCACAATATTTCCTTTCTTTGAAGGAAATAGTTTCCCAAGGGGTTAAAATCCACAGACGGAGTGTGGATATCCATATGGAAAGCCATATCTTTTGTACAGTTAATCATGGGCCCTGAGGAGGAAGGCAGGCATGGTCTTTGCTCCTGCTTTTATCATCAGTGGGGACAGAGCTCTTCTTTCCAGAGGAAAGAGGAGCATTTTTGCTTTATAAAATGGAAACCAGACGACTTACAACCACGTATGCTGTATGCTGTGACTGGTACACCTGTGTCAGTGATCCTGGACTTTGCGTTGGTCCCCACCTTCGTGGAGCTCATTGAGGATGGAGTGTGTAGAGGGTCTGCACCAGCCCCCAGCCCCAGATACCAAGCCTGCTGGGAAGTGCACCCATCCTGAGCCTCCAGGACAGATCCCTGGAGGAGGAGGAAGAGCAATTAGCAAGCAATTTAAAATTTTCTCTTCAGAAAGAAATTCTATCGGTTGGTTTTGGCACAGCGGGTGTTTCATGAGGCCCTGTGGACTCTGATGCTCTGGAAATTAAACAGCTTTGGTGTCATTGTGGTTTCTTTTAAAATAACTCTCATTAGCTCCGTATTGACAACAGTTGGATCTTCCATGATTTACTAATTTGGAGTGATATGGAAGGCAAACCCCCTCCTGTAGACTTAAACTGTTCAGTGTGTAGGTTTTATGGATTTTCATAATGAAATTATAAGATGTTTACATTTCAAGGAATTTGAGGCACTTTTCTTGATTGGCATTCTCTCCTTGAAATTTCAGTGCTGTTTCTTTTGGCTACGTTGAATGTTTTAAAATCTCAGTGGAGCTCATTTTGGATAATCTTTCAAATATGACATTAATTTTACTTGTTACTAATATCACTTTTGAAGTTACATTGGTGAAACGCTGAATGTATTTTAAGCATTTTTCCTTGGAGCTAATGTGGTTTCTCTATGTTGGTGTGCTCCTTGTAAACAGCTTGTGTAAATATTTCATCCCCTGGAGTGAGAATTGGTACCTGCCTACCCTCTGGGCTGGTCATTATCTGCATTAAATGGGTTAGCAAGATCTTAGGACCAGTGCCTGGCTGCAGAAAGTGTAGATTTGTTTGTTGAGATAATTTCTATGAAGCCTATTGTACTTCTCCTTCTTCTTCAAAAGTTACTAAAAAGTTGTGTTTTCCCTAATTATTGCATTTTAAAAGGCTGTCTGATTTTGTATAGTTGTGCTTCGCCTCCCCAGTGCTGGGGTTGAACGCAGGGTCTCCTGTGTATGCAAGTACTCTACCTAAGAGCCACATCCCCAGCCTTGGGAGATGTTTTCTATATATATCTGATCACTGATGATCTCACAGGAGATGTGCCTGTGGCTGCTTCAGGAACTCCTTATCTAAAACTAACTTGTCTCCATGTTTCCTTCTGAGCACCTCATGTACAGACAGTGTATCCACTGCTGTGGTGTGAAGGTCCACACCTGTTGAAATTTAGTTTTTCATGGGAGATGTTCAGAGAGAGGAAACTTGATCTGCTTATGGTGTCTGGAGGTGGGACCTGTGGGAAGAATGAGGCCAGAAGAGCTAGTCTTGTGAGCTGCGATTTTTGGAGAAGAGACCTTAGCTAGGATGACCTGCCATGTGGTGTCCAGCACTGCCATGGGACTCTGCAGGGTCCACGCTCACAAGAAAGATCACACCAGAGGCAGCAGCCTGATTGTGAACTTTCCAGCCTTCAGAACCATGAGCCATATAAACTTTCATTCTTTATAAATTATGCCTTCTGTGGTATAGCATAAGAAAAGATGCCATTAACCTTGTGAACAAAGGCTGAATCAGGGAGTTGGTTTCAACGCACTCTCTCTCCATGGATAACACAGCAATATTCTATATTCTACTCTTGATCACATCTTCTTTTGTTAGGAGGTGTTAGATCTCCCATTGTTGGGAGACCCAGCACACACAGTTTAAGGGAGGAGAAGTTTAACTTGGCTCATGACTTCAGGGGATTCAGTCCACAGTCAAGTGCTCCAAGTAGCAGTATCTTGGCAGAAGAATGACTTAGAGTGGAGTGGCTCAGTTTATGATGGCTGGTGTTATGACTTGTGTCTAGATGTCCCCCTAAAGCCTTATGCAGTCATAGGTGGGGCTTTTTCAAAGGTGGCTGGATCTAGACTGTCTGACACTGGGACTGATTCATGGTACAATGCTAGGATCAAGGACACTAGGACTACGGTGTGAGTGTGACCTGTCCTGAGTAACCTGGATAAGATAGTAGGGATAGAAAGACATTGTTAAGGTTTATGCCTTGCTTTTGCTGTGTTCTGCTTGTCATGAACTAGTCCTGCTCTGCGATGCCCCTCTGCCAAGCCACCTTGCTTGGGAACCAGCTGATTATAGACTGAAATCTCTACAAACTGTGAGCTAAATAAACTTCTCCTCCTTTAACTTTGAGTATCAGGTATTTTGTCTCAGTAATGAAAAAAAGTAACTAAAACAGCTGGGAAATGGAACAAGACAACAGTACCAGGAAGGAAAGGGCCAGGGACCATATGTAGTACCCATTGTCATACCTCTATGACCTACCCAGAAGTATGCTTTACTCATGCCCTAGACAGCTCCCAAGCCAATCAAGTTGACAGAATTAAGCTTAACCATGAAGGAGGTACAGTGTAGCATTTTGTAGCCCACAAGAAAATTATTCCTTATTGCAATCAGTTCTCTCACAAACCCCTGGTGTCTTCCTGGGCGATTTGTTTCCCAGACAGTCTGTTTCCCTGTAGTCTGGCCCTTGTCTGGTTCCTGCTTGGGGTGGCCAGGGTACCTGGACCCACTCTGAGTCTTGGAGTTGGTCTACCCCGCTCCCCCACCTGGATGCCAAGGAGATTTTGCAGGAGGTTTAAGACTGTGTTCATTCCCTCCTTGGGTCCACTTAGAAAAGAAATGCCTCATCAAAGTGTCCTGAGATAACTTCTGTGTATGGGGCTGGACTATGGAGGATAAATTCCAGAAATCTGGGGAATTGACCCCTTTTTAGACTTTACATTGAAGGGGAAACTTGTGGGTTTCTGGCAAGGGTGGCCCTGAAAGCAGCTGCTCTGAGGGCACCTTCCCAGAAAGAGGACCTACTGACTCCACACTGATCCTTGCTGTTTTCTTGTAGCCCTTGCAAGCCTTGCCTCTCCTGGAGTTTCATTGTGTAGAGCCCCATATCATCATAATAAAAGAAAGGAAACACATAGAGGCTGATGTGGTGAAGGGCAGCAGCCCAGAGCCCCCCTGCCAATGGATCTAGGAGATCATTCTTCTCTTCCTCTTCCTGGTAGGTTTGGACCCATCCTCTGGGCTGTGTGTATTTGAGAGGGACATTCCCATGGGCCACCAGAGATGTCCCAGCATGTTGATGCGAGGAGAGGTCTGGGGGCCTCCTGCCTTTTGACCTGGAGAAACATCTGTGTGGGCCCTGAGAGCATGCAGTGGGCATCCGACTTGGAGAGCGTGGTCTCTGTTCGCATTGGAAGAAGATTGTGCAGTTTCTTACTTTTATGGGTCTTGTAAGCTGTCCTGCCAGTTTATCTGCCTTGATTCAGTAAAAGAAGCAAATGGACTCCAGGAGGGAGCTGTGGAATTGGGGTAGGCTTTCAATTTCACAAGATGAGAAGTAGCCTGGGGATGGATGGTGGCAATTGCGAAAGATGGCAACTTTTATGACATATTTACTACAATTAGAAGAAAACAAAAAAAAAGCTGCTAAACTCATACTTACTGGGCTAGAGAGGTCTTTTTTGCTGCTTTTTTGGGGTTCATTTTATTTTTCTGTGCTGAGGGTCGATCCCAGGCCTTTACAGATGCCAGGAAAGTGCTCTACCACTGTGCCACACTCAGTGAAGGGAAGCTGGAGACTGGACGTGTGATAGCCCTTGGTGCTTCTTAAACTGTCAGTGGGAAGAACTTAGTGGGCTTCCCCCGCCAGTCATTGCAAACCAATTTTTCCTAAATACAATAAAAAGGATTCATAGAAAAATAAAAGGGATAGATGAAATGCACTTAATGCAAGACCACTGACTATAATTTAAGGAAACAACAAACTGATCAAAATCTCAGTTTAACATTGTGTTAAACTTGGTGAATGAAGCGGAGGTCACACTCTGGTGGACAAGCTGACTCTCAGGATGTAGCCATTGTTTGGTGAGACAGGCGAGAAATGTGCGACTCTCATTTTCCCCTGCTGCCTGGAAAGGGTGTGGCTTAGCCAGCATCTCTCTGCCCTCCTCCTCCTCACTCCTCTTTGCTCTCCTTATACCCTGACAGACTGAGACTGTTGTGTTCAGTGTCCTGCTTGGCTACTGTAGCACTGTTCTCCACCCCAGCAAGAGTGCCCCTAGCCAGGTAGCATGGTACCCGCCCGACTCCAGACACTTTAGCCCACACTGTTGCCCTTTTGAAGACCAGAGAGGGCACCATGGAGCAGGTGAAATCAGGAAGGGGTGGACCTGGCCCTTATTTGCATACTGAACACTCAAAACAAGCCTTCCAGAAGGTTCCCTGGTGTCAGCCCTCACCCTCACTGAAACAGGCCTGCAGCTGCTACATCAGTAGCACTTCCCAGGCCCTCACGGGTTTCAGTCTAGGAGGGCTCCCTTCTGGGTACTGGCCCCCAGTGCTGCAACACAGGCCCTGTTATAATAGAGATGTCCTTGTGTCCCTGTAGAGCTGCTCCTGATTTTTCTCTCAGGTGGTGTGGACAGAGTGCTCAGTTTTCAAAGAAAGATGAATAAACACTCAAGAGAGTGTTTGGTTGTTAACACCAAAGAGATTCAGAGACCAGCAGCCAACCAAGACCATGACCTGATAGAACTGAGCGTGAACTGGCACCAGAAGGCAGTCACTTCCAGCAGCAGAGACCAGCACCCAGCAGAGTCAACCTGCAGTGTCCAGCACAAGCTGGGATCAGATGGTGACGGCTGGTAGAGCTGCATGCTGCCAATTCATGATTTCCATCTGAGTCGAGCGAAAGAACCCCAGGTTGCCTGGCAGCAGCAGGAACTGAGACTGTCTACTTGCTGTCAAGTCCTGGTGACTGTAGTGGCAGTCCTGTGACTGCCTGCCAGGTTAGCACAGTTTGGGCTGCCCAGCTGTCCTCTGACACACAATAGGAACAGATTCCCCTCAGTGTTTTTTCAGTACTGGGATTGAAGCTGATTAGCACTGAGCTGTATACCCAGTCCTTTTCATTTTATTTTCAGACAAGGTCTCACTAAGTTGTCCAGATTGACCTCTATCTTGGGACCCTCCTGCCTCAGTCTCCCAAGTAGTTGAAATTACAGGTGTGTAACACCATTCCTGGGTCCTTTTGAGGTTTTGATGTGGTTTAAAACCCACTCTCTTGACTTTAACTTCATTATGTCTGTTCAGCAATTATTATTGTGTTTTTTTCAAAGAATTCTCTTCAAATAAGCACTGTTTTCCCTTCTTCATTAATTATAGTTTCTTAAAACCAGCAATTCAGAGTTGTACATAAGTGTAGCCTGTAATTTTCTGCATTTTAAAAAAATATACTCTCTTCTGCTGGGATCTAGAATTTCCCAAGAAAGGCACTACTTTTAGCTCTTTAAGGAAAAGAAAAGCAGGCTGGTTGGTTCCCTTTCCTACTTGGGCCTTCTCCGTGATGTAAGTTTGCTTTAATTTCCATTTTCTGTTCTGAAATCTATGATGTTTTGTTCCACTTTTTCAACATTCATCTACCACGTGGAAGGAGGATTAGTGCCTTTTAAAAAAGAAAAAAGATTCTGGAGTGTGTATCTGTGTGTTTGTAGTATGCAGTGTATTTGTGTATGTGTGTTGTATGTGGCTTGTGTGATGTCTGGACTATGTGTAGTGATGAATGATGTTTATGTGTGGTGTGTAGTGTTTTGTTGTGCAGTGCAGTATGTACAGGTATGGAGTGTGGTGTTTGGTGTCTTTGTGTATGTGTGAGGTGATTTGTATGGAGTACTATGTTGATGTATGTGTGGTGTGTGGTTTGTGTGATTTGTATGGAGTACTGTGTTGTGTGTGTGGTGTGTGGTCTGTATGGAGTATTGCGTTGATGTGTGTGTTTGTGTGTGGTGTGTGGCTAGTGTCTAGTATGGTTCAGTGTGGTGTGTGCAGGTGTAGAATTTGATGTGTTACCTGTGCCTCATAGCCCAGAGCTTTGGAGTGGCCTAGGCAGCAGACCATGTTGAGTGCCCAGCAGTGTGTTTTCCCTGTTTGAGGCTCTCCCTCATTAGTTTGGGCCCGGGCCCTCCCGAGTGCTTAGTGGTATAAGAAATGAGGGGCCTGGCCAGGCCCAGCCTGGCCTGGCAGGCAGTGGTGGAGTCTGGGCTGTCTGATTGCAAAGGCCTGAGACTTGAAGCCTGGGGCAACTGACCACATTGGCCTCCTGTGGGGTGAGTGCTGCTGTGAGATCTCAAGCATGGAGCCTTAACTCTACGAGTCCTTGCTGTCTGCCTCAGTCTCCTGTGGCTCTGAAGGTGGCGTGGTGCCCTCCTGATGGACTCCTGGTACCCTTGGGGGTCGACAGTGGAACAGAACTAAGTTAGTGGTGCTCTGAGGTCTGGATCTGAGCACCTCTCACCCTCAGATCCCCTTATCATCCCTGATGCCAGATCTGGCTCCAGATTTAGGAAAGGATGCCACATGAATTTCAGGGCAGCAGTTCCCACCCCTCTTGGCATGGTTCACATTTTTGGTGGTGTTCCTTTGAATATCTGAAACCATTTTCCTTTAGGAATATTTCATCCGTCCACTGATCATGTGTTTGGGAATCCAGTGGATTTGGTTTTTGAGAATGCAGCAATGTCCCTTTAACAACATAGAATAAGCATGGGCATTTTATTACCACAAACTTCTTAGACAACCTCAACTTAAGGTATTTTTATGAGCTCCTGGTGAACGGTCTTGCCCCTGCTGCATTCTTTTTCATTCCTCTTTGTCTATAGAGTTGCTTGACTGTGCAGAAGTGGTGGGCGGCTGTCCTGGGTGTTGAGAATGTGGGGAGAAGCATTTGTGGGGGATGAGCCTGTGTCCTGGCTTGAGGAGAAAGAACATCTACTGTTATCTTTACAGCAAATGTGTAGGCTGGGGTTGTTTGTTTAGCAGGTAGGTGTCTGCATTTAAAATACTCCAGGGAAGGTGCTGGAGATGTAAGAACTGGCCTTCTTTTTTTGACACAAAAAGCTTGAGTATGAATCGACTTTCCTGGTCACAGCTGCACCAGCACCTGACTTCTTATTTGAGGCTTTGTGTTGTAGGAGTGATGAGGTGAGCCCTCAGAGAGGGGACTCTGAGCAGCACCCTTCCCAGCTGGCTGGGGCCGGGGAGGCAGGCAGGCAGCTGGCCAGGGTGGTGGTGGTGATGTCTGAGATTCACCTAGGCTCGGCTCTCTGACTCCTGTTCCACTGGCTCCTTTCAGCTGGGGTGCTGAGTAGATCTTCCTGCTCTCTTGAAGTGGCAGTTTGAATTTTCTGTGTTTTCATACATCAGGGGAAAATTTTTTTGGTTATTTTTGAATGAGTGGGGTTTTTCTTCTTTTGTTTTCATTGTGTTAAAATGCACATAAACATAAAACTTTACCCTGTTAACCATTTTTCAGTGGCATTAAATAAATCACATTGTTGTGCATTATACCCACACTGTGTGTTCCAAACTCCTTCAACTCAAACAGAAACCTTCCCCAGTTGACACTAATATTGTTCCCAGCCCCTGGCAACCACCATCCACATTTAACTGCCCTTGAGGCCTCAGGTGGGGGGCGTGATTTCAGTCCTCATCCTTGTGTGCCTGGTTTATGTCACTGAGCCTAGCGTGCACTGGCTCCTCCATGCTGTTATTCAGCATGTGCCTGGATTCTATTCCCAAGTATCGTTTTTCTTTTGTTTTTTGTTTGCACTGGGGGAGATGGAACCCAGAGACTCACATGCTAGGCAAGTGCTCTTACCACTGAGCTACATCCCAGCCCCTCATTTGTTTTGTTAGTGCAGATAAAATGTTCAAATACCAACTTCATGCTGGTGAGCTAGGCTCATATTCAATGAGTTCGACATTGTTCTTTTGTTGTTATCTCAGTTGACATGTGAGGAAATGTTGTCTCCAAGAGGACTGCCTGGAATCTGGGGGAGGAACGGTGGTGGGCATGGGAGGCGGCGAGGTGACTGCTGACTGTGGCAGCTGCAGAGGTCCCTGTGCACCCTCATGGGCTACCAGCCCCGGAGTGTGAGGCGTGGGGAGGCCTTGGAACAGGGGGCAGGGCTGGTGGAGAGGCACCCCAAGGTCTGAGACTTGGGTGTCCTGGAGGAAAGATGATGACTGACCCTTATAGGGGAGGGAAGTTTATTTCATTTTATGAGATACAAGGATAAAAAACTATTTTGCTTTGGTTTAAAAATGACTGAAGAAAACACAAGGAAAATTTAAAGTAAGTGTTTCTTTCTCCTTTTTTTCCTGTGTCCTGGGAATGCAACTCTTAATTATTTCCTGAATACTTAGAAAGTTGAGTCAGCATTCCATGCAAGTTGAGATTACATCCCATGACCCAAGGGGAGCTGACTATACCTTTGGAGATGATCCCAGCCTGCCATATCACGGTCTGTGCCTCTGTGCTGCGGGACAAAGCCCCACGTCTTTTGGCAGCTTTGTAGGGTGGGGTGGAACCTTTCGATTCCCTCCATCTCCCCACCCTCGGTTTCTGCATCTGAGAAATGGGAATGTTTCCCACTGTGCAGATTAACTTGGTGGACTTCATTCAGTTTAATTGTAGGAGCTCTTCTGTGCAAGTCTAGTTTTCCTCAGTGCCTTCAGCTCTCTTGGGAAGTTACTCTAAATTTTGGGGACTAAGCCCTTTGTCTACAAGAGCCTTCCTGGCACAGAGGCACAGGAATTGTGGAACAATAAATAAAGCTGCTCCCAGAAATGTACGAGCACTTATAGTTTTAGCCCCCTGTAGCAGGCAGATAATGTGCTGAGCTAATATTTGAAGTTACGTAGGGCTTTTTCTTCTATTGGAGAGCAGAGACTTCAGTTCTGCTTTGGGGAATGGGCAGGAAGGCATTGTGGGTGTGGTTATACTGGAGGCAGCCTGTGGACAGCTCTTTCTCAGAGCCCTCCCCATTTTATGACTTCCCACAGGTATCTGATATACGGCTTTTGACATGCAGGTTTGCATTTCTGATAGGCACAGCTTGGTGTACCATAATTTATATAGATGTGTGGTCAAGGATTCAACTGCAAGTGGGTAGAAAATAGGAAAAAGGAATTGTGTCTATATTGAATACATACAGACTTTTTTCTTGTAATGAATCCCTAAATAACATAGAGTAACAACTATTTACATAGCATTTACACTGGATTAGGCAGTAGAAGTCATCTAGAGATGTTTTGAGGAGGACACATGCAGGTTATGTACAAATATACACCGTTTTATAAAAGGGACTGAGTATCCTTGGATTTTGGTGTCCATGAGGAAGTCCTGGACCCAATCTCCTGTGGTACCAAGGATCAACTATACCATATAATTTGTATATTATATGTACCATATACAGTAACTTATACTATGCCTATTTATAGTGCAGACTGCATTACAGACGGATATAGTTGGGCAGCCAAATAAAACAGTTTTACATAACAGAACCTTCTTTACGTTGGGTGAAGGAGACAGCCTCAGGGTGACCCTGGGTGTGGGCATGGGGTCAGCAGGCAGAGGGCTCCTTGTGCTGCTCCCTGCTTGTGTGTATTAAAAATGCTGCAATATTAAAAAAAAATCTGCCCAAATCGAAATTTACAATCTAGGAGCTAATTAAACTATATTTTTTTAATTCTAAAAGCTTTGTTTCTTAATTGCTCTTTAATTAATATTGGATTAACTTTTTAAAAACAAATGTGCATTCTTGGCTTGATTATTTTCCCCTTCAAGTAAGGACGTAATGGCAGTTACTCTAAATTTTGGGGACTAAGCCCTTTGTCTACAAGGACTTTGCTGGCACAGAGGCCCGGGAACTGTGGAACAATAAACAAAGCTGCTCCCAGAAACACCAGAACACTTGTAAGGGTGTGTGTTCCTGTATTTTCCAGATCAAGCTGTGAGGTGGGTCTCACTCTTTTTCCCCCAAAATAAAACCTAGCTGGAAAGTAATCAGTTTTGAAAATTAGTGATCAAAAATGTCACCCCCCATCAGCCTGTCCTGCCTCACCTGCCATCAGTATTCTCTTGCTCCATGGCTACTCTGCAAGGCAAATGAGGCGAGGGTGAGCTGCTGGGATTGGCATTTTGGACCTCTGGTTTTCAAGGCTGATTATTTTCCATCTAGGTCTGATTTTCAGGGACATAATTGTCATAGCAGTTTGGCTGATATTAACTCTGTGGTCCTGTGATAAGTGGTAACTTTGAATCTTGCCAGCCTGGAAAAGAAGGTTACTGAGGGGCCTTCATGGTTTCTCTGCAGCCTGTGACCCCAACCTCAGCTGACCGCAGCCACCATCCCTCTCCCTGTCCACGAGGTCCTCTCCATGTGACCTTTGAGTGAATCTTCTCATGGGGTCTTACCCTCACTCCCTTTCAGCAGCCTTTCCTCTACTAGTGCTTGTCTTTCCCAGGCTTCTTTCAGCTGCCTTCAGATGGCTCTCTGCCTTATTTCAAATGTGTGGGTGCACTCTTGCCTGCTTTGTTCATGCCATCTCTTCCTACACTGCCCGGATACATGACTGTACTCTCGTGTCTCTCCCTCCGCTCTGCCCACTTCTCAGGATGGATGTGGAGGGTTGACTGCAAGAAGAGAGGGTCTAGTCATGATCTTCGGGCTGCTGTGGTCACCCCATGGCACGCTGGAGCTCGATAACCCCAACTCTGCTGTCCAGAAGGGGAGGGCTTGCAAGGGACACATACCACAGCTCTCCTGCTAGCGATTTCATGAGACCTGTGTCCACAGTGGGTGCACCTTTTCGCCCTGGCACTTAATTGTCTTCGAGGGAACACTGGCGTCTTGGTGCTGCCCTTCAGCGAGCTGCATTTTGACATCAAGCCACAGCATCTTGGGAAGGCAGGCTGGCCCCAGACCTTGGCCCCAGGTAGAGCCTTGTGGGGGGCACTGTGCTGCGGGGGATCCTGTGTGCCTCGCTGTGCCTTATCTTGGGGCCTTCCCTGATTGGATTAAGGGTGATGTGGTTCTTTGATCTCTAGGTACTTATAGATTAATATTTTACCACATTATCAAGGCTGCATTCATAGGCCAGGTGTAGATTTTATACTCCTATTAGCTTAATTCTCACATTCCTGGTTTTCTGATGTGTATGTGTGTATGCACCTGGGTGTATATAATGTATCTTGTGCACATGTGCACACACATGTTTGTCTATGTGTTGAGTGTGCATGCATGTTGTTTCCTGGTATGTGTATATGTATATGTGAGTGCATATGTGTGTAAATGGTTGGTGTGTACTGTGTGCATGCATACATTTATGTTTGTGTATGTGCACGTATGTGTCTTTGTGTATCATTTCCTGGTATGTGTGTACCTGTGTGTGTTTGTGCATATCTGTGTATATGTGATGTGTGGTATATATTGTTAGTATGTTTGTATGCGTGTGCATGCATTTTTGTATGTGGTTTCCTGGAGTGTGTGTCTCTGATCCAGGTGTCAGTGGGTAAAGGAGGTCTGGGGATAGCTTGGGGATTGCTCTGAGGAGCTTGGTCTCTGGGGATGCCTTTCTCTCCTCCCTTCCTCCCTCCTCCTCCACAGGACAGGAGAGGGCCTGCCTGTACCCTCTGCTGTGGGCCAGGTGTTCTCCTTGCTGCTCTGCTGCAGAGTAAACTCATTTTCCTAAGTGTATCTGACATACCCACTTGCACTGTGCCTGCACCCGGGTGACCGATGGGGATAGACATGGCAGCCTTTGTATGCTGGCACATGGAGGAAGTTGCAGGGTTCTTTGGCTCTCTTTGACAGACAAAGGGGGCCCAGAAAGGGACATTCTCCTGGGGTCCACTGTCATGGCAGTGATCCCTAGGTCCTGCTCTGACTGCTGCTCCTCAAATGTTTACAGAGCCTCACTGGCCTGCTCTCTCTGTGGCTGTGTGTCTGTGGCCCTCTCTGTAAGGCTGTCAGCAGGTACAGCCACTTATTTACCTGATTAATTCCTGTGCTTTGTTCCAAAATGTGTTCCCTAGGGGGAGTCAGGGCATCCTGAGGTAAGGAGCCCAGGCTTACCTGGTGGTTTGGGTAGCTCTTGTCTGTGTCCTACAGCTGCGTGCTGGGGTGGGGCTGTGGTTCTCCTTGCTCTCTCTGTGAAGAAGCTGCTCGTTTCTGGCTCTGGAGAGCAGAGAACAGGAAGATGGGCTTGGGCCAGCTTCTTCCTGCTGTCTAGAGACTGTGGACTCACCCAGAGGCCACCTTCAGGGCTGAGGCAGAGGATGTGGTCTCCTGCAGCACTGCCAGGACATGTGCTGTCCCCAGAGGCAGCCGATCCTCTGCCAGGGTCCCAGCTTTGTACCAGCACTCAGAGAGGGGAATATGAACACAGCTGGGCAATAGCATTGTTCTTTTGAAGTGCTGTGAGAATCGACAGCCTATAAGCACCCACGGGTAAGTGTCCTCCCTGCTGGAGGGTCCTGGCCAGCTCCCCAGTAGCTGCAATGTGTAATTTACCAGATGTGTGTCTGTCTGGTATGGTCTGTGTATTGTATCATCCCCATAAAAATCATATCTCCATCAAGGGCAGGGCTCTAGGAGGGCTCTTGGGGTGGTGTTCTGACTCTTCATGTGTTCTGGGGCACTTGTTGGTGAAGAGGGGACACTGCTTTGACCCTGCAGGGTTTTGTGAGCTTTGGCTGTAGGATGAACACTGGATGAGCCAGGCACAATGCCAGCTGTACGTTTTGCCTGGATGACCACTGTTGGCACTCTGGGCTCTCAGTGGTCATTGGTCACTTTTTCTTTGAGGGAAATCTGGGGTGGACATCACCCACAGGATTCTGGACACTACTGGCAGAGAAGGACCTGGATCCAGATGCTCACTAACTGGCAGTCATTCTGGACTTCTTTTCCAGAAGTGGGGGCCAGGTCCCCCGGGAATCACAGAGGCCCAATGTGCAGCTCAAGGCCTTCTCAGGCAGGGTGTGTGGGCTTAGCCCCTCTGAGGTCTGAACTGAGCTTGCGCGTGGTGTGGCCTGTCTTTTACGTGAGTCCGTCTGCAGTCAGCTTCCGGCATCCCTTTGTGCTCCAGAGAGAGGGCTGCGCTCTCTGTCTACCTGTCTGCTATCCTCAGCTGTCGGTCCTCACAAGGACTCCCTCAGAAGCAGACCTATCCTAAGGGTGGGAAAGCTGGGTGTCCTTGACAGCTCTGTCCTTGGACTCAGCCCTGACTCACCCTTGGAGCTTTGGCATGGATGTCCCGAGGCCTCAAATGTTTCTGCTTAGAAAGGACAGTGAGTTTCTAAGTGAGCCAGGACCCCCGGACCCCCTCCTGGGTATACCACAATGATAGTCCAGTGCTGTCCTCCTTCTCAGCCCACTGGGGCTGCTTCATGCTCGGTCCACAGCCAGCCTTCATATCTCTGGCCTTTGTTTCCTCCCACCTGGGCCACCCTTCTCCTGCTGCGAGTCCACCTGCTTCTCAGTGTGGCTTTCTGTTTTTAATTTGATGAAATTTTCCTCTGGTGATGAAGTTTGTCACCTTTTTCCTTGGTATGACACCACTGATTTGCCCCATAACCTTGATTGGCACCCTAGAGGACTTCATTGAGTGCCTGTGTACATGTGGGTGGGATTGTCTACTGTGTCACTGGTGAGGTTATTCTGATCTCAAACAAGGTACTACACTTGAACATAGATTGCAAGTTAAGCAGCATAGTTTTAGTTGCTGTTACTGTTAGGTAGCTTGATTATCATGTCCTAGCCCTCCACTTACTTTTGGGGTGCTTATTCTGATCACATAACACTGTACTGGACAGGGCAGGGCTCCCCAATCCATGCAGAACTCTAGTGCATACACAGAGGCCCAAGTGGCTCCAGCTCCCAGCCTGTGTTTGCCCTGATGAGAAGAGCAGCTTCCTGAGGTGCAGAGTCCCCTCCAGCTTCTCCACTCACTCTACAAATGAACTGTGTTACCCAGAGGAGAGGATGTCAGGAGGCAGCCGAGGGTGGTGGAGCCCAACGGTGTTTGCTGGGGCCTGGCCAAGTGGAAAGCTGAGGCCCCTCAGGAATGATGAAAGAGCCAAGTGTTGGAAAAGAACAGGCCTTTATATGGGTGGTAAAATGATTAGAAAGTAATAAGAAAAATGCAGGTTTGTACAGAACATTGTTTTGTTTAATCAGATCTAAGCCATAAAGAAAAAGAGAAGTGCCCTTAGAAGCATTTTTTATAGGGATTACAATATACATGTGCACATTTCTCCCATTCAGTTTACAGGCTTAAACCAAAGGGGAAGGGTGCAAATAAGTCTCTATTCTTGGTGTCCAATGAGGTCATTCTTCTAATAGGAACCAGAAATAGATCGTGAGTACAGGCTCAGCAAGAGGAAAAAATATCCAATTGTGTGGCTGGCACAAAAGTCCAGATAGAGACAGACCTTTCTAGAAACTGAAAGGAGATGCCTGGAATTTGATCACCATAGAAAGGAGAAATGAGGATCCAAAGAGAATAAACTCTGTAGTTTTTAAAGTGGTGTTTCTGGGGATGGCATGGTAAAGTACAGAGGGTCCAAGGTTATATGTCAAAGCCTCGGCTTGAGACAGGATTAGGAACACACCCATTGGGGTGGTGCTGTCATTACTCCTGGGGGGTCTGAAGAGGGATGGTCTCAGGGAGGCAAAGCCTCTTCATCTACACAACAGGGATGAGATTTGTGAACTTTTCTTCTTGAGAAAGGAAGACAGATTGAGAGACTTTTTCAGTAACACATCCTAACTTCCCTTGGGCCGTGTGGATTTTACCTTTTTTTTTTTTTTTTTTGCAGCATTAAACATTACCATTTGTCAAAAATGGAGGCTGTTTGAATATTTTTAAGTGAGTCTGACGTGGACTAGAGTTTTACTGATGTTGAAACAATTTCAGTTTTCATACTTTGATGGGAGTCTCTGAACATGGGCTTCTCTACATCACCAAATGCCTGGATCATTAACTAGAGAGGTGTTTAATAGTCTTTATTTTTAGAGCAGTACTTAGGGGGCAGGTACAGACAGTTCTCACATACCACTTCTCGCTCTAACACTGCCCCCATAAAGTGGCATATTAGCTGCAACGTTTGAACTTACATCCATACCTCACTATCATCTAATGTCCAGCTCACATTAGGGTTCACTCTTGTACATTCTGTGGGTCTGGACAAAGGTATGACATGTTTCCACTGTACCCATGTGTCCACCACATGCCACATAGGGTAGCATCACTGCCTAAACCATCCTTGTGTTCCATGCGTTCACCCTGCCACTCCAGAATCCTGACAACTTCAGGTCTAAGTTGTCTTCCCTTTTTCAGGATGCTGTGGAGTTGGTCTTGACCATTATATAGTCTTCATATTGGCTTCTTTCACTTAATAAAATGTATTTAAGTTTTGTCCACCCTATTTCATGGTTTGATAGGCTTTTATATATATCATATATATATATAGTATTGACTACCATTCTGTCAACTGGATGATGTACAGTTTGTTTATCTACTAATCTACTGAAAACATCTTGGTTACTTCCAGGTTTTGGTAATCATGAATAAAGTTGTTACAAACATCCATGTGCAGGTTTTTGTGTGGATCTAAATTTTTAGGTCCTTTGGGTAGATATGAAGAAACGTGATTGCTGGATCATATGGTAAGATTGGTTTTATAAGATGCCACCAAACTGTCTTCCTAAGGGACTTCCCCATTCTGCATCCCTCCAGCAATGAGTAAGGGTTCTGTTGCTTCACATCTATCATTTGGTGTTGTCAGGAAGAGTTTTCAGTGAAGACCTGATTGAATATCTGAAAGGGACCAAAGAGGACAGAATTCTCTTTCTCCCTGAAAATAAAATTTTAGAATGTAAAATCAGTGTTAGTAAATGCACATAGCATGACATCAGGGGGTTTCAGATGAGGCCAAGGCTTGGTGTACGTATGAAGGTGGAAGACAACGAAGCCAGACTTGGGAACCTCCGAGGAGACTCTTCAAGGGTGGTGGAAGAGCAGTGCAGAGATCTTAGGTTGGTGCAAGCATCGTAGGTTCAGGGAACAGCAAGACTAGTTTGAGTGACCATGGGCTGTGCTGGGGACTGGAGCTGAGGAGTTGGGCTGGTTGGGGGAGATCTTGAGGCATTAGGACATTGGCTTTTATTCTTTGTGATTGGGCAGCTTTTGGAGGGCTTTGAGCAGAGGAATGTTGTGGTGAGGTTTCAAGGTAAAAAACACCCACTAAGAAGTATTATCTAGTCAGCTAACATCTAAATTAATACCTGGGAAGAACAGTTTAAAGGAAGAAATGTTGATGTTGGCTCACGGTTTCAAAGGTGTCAGTCCATGGTCAGGCAATTCCATTTGTTTTAGGGTTTTGGTAAGCAGGAAAGCTGCTTACCTCATAGAGGCCAGCAGCAGAGAGGAAAAAAATTAGGAAGAGGTTAGGCCAAGGTACAGTCCCATGATCACTCCCCCATGACCCATCGTATTCATGTAGGTCCAACCTCCAGGAGTAGCCCATGTAGCTGTGAATCCCTGGATGAAGTTACACCCACATGTGCTGATCACATCCCATAGGCCCCACATCTGAACATGGGGCTGCATCTAGGATCAATCCTCTAACACGCTAACCCTCTTGGGGGAATTTTTAGAATCAAATTGTACCAGGATGGAGTTTCAGTTTTGTAAGAAGAAGAGAGTTCTGAAGATGGATGGTGATGGTGGTTGCTCAGCAATGCAGATGTACCTATATGCTTAAACATGGTTAATGTGATAAAGTTTTGTGTTACATATATTTTGGTATAGTTTGGGATTGAAGGAGACCCTCTGAAAAATTGCATGAGGCAGAGGAAAGGATGTGGCTTGGATGACAGGGTGGGGGTGCGGAAGCTGGGGTCTGGGGTCTGGGAATGCATTGGGAGGTAGAATGCACAGCCCTGGGGGATGAGCGAATGCTGCACATGAATGTCTTCTGAAACACAGGTGGGCATTAGTCTGGTTGCTCTGAGATGCAGATTCCAAAAGGTGATGAGGTGTGCCAACATGTGTTAGAAAGATCTGAGTGAGGGAACGGGGCAGCAGGTGGGAGAGGCTAAGGGTGGGTAGGTTGTGATGAGACCTGACCTGGGGAAACAGAGGAGGGTGAAAAAGCAGTGAAAAACCCTGTGTGCTGTTCTGGGTGCATCAGATTTTGGTGTTGGGGTTTCCCCAAGTTAATGCTAGCCACGCAAGGAGACGAGTCTAGGTTGCAGTCTGGTCGCTGACTGTGTCTACCCCCATAGTCTGAGACCCAAGAAGCGTGTTTGTGTTTTTGCTACAGGTAGGCTTTTTAAAAAAAATGCTGCAAATTTTATTTAGTACAGTTAGTCCCAACATTTAGCACAAAAAGTTTACAGAGGATAGAAAGTGTATCAATAAAAGCCAGGCTTTACCCAAAGAAAACAGAAAATGTATTATTTATTCAAAATATTTTACAGTTGAATGATAAACTGCAATAACTTATTCTGGGGACCTAATGATAAGAGAAAGGAAGAGAAGTAAACAATAGTCTAGAGAGGTCAAAATCCAGCTGGTAACGGAGAAGTCAGTAGACACTAAGACCAGCAGCCTTTCTTGCTTTTTGCATTAGTGCCCTCAGCTAGAACTGTTTATGGGAAAGAAAATGTACACACTTCAGGAAGACATCCAGGTCTATGACTCCCCACCTCAAGGCTTCTCCCAGGTAAAAGATGGTGTCTTCAATAGCATTTTCCTCTGCATAAAGATTGAGGATCTGTTTATATAGTGGGGCTGTGGGAATGATAACTTCAATATCATTGTTTTCAGATTGATTTTCCATTTTCTCCAGAGTAGAACTGAGTTCTTCATCCTTCTTTTTTAAAAGTTCTATGTTGTTATCAACTTCAGCTACTTCTTGAGCTAAGTGGGTAACCATCTCTTCCAGTTTCTGGTGTCCTTTCAGGTCTTCCTTAATCCTCAGTTTCTTTTAAGGCATATAGCTCTGCCTGGGCATGATCCATTTTTTCCTTCATTCACTATCTTTGTTTGTCACTGACTGATGAAGTGAGAGCGGCCTGGATGGTGTCCTCATTGATGGTGCCATCTCTGCTGGGACCAACAGTGGTCACAGGAGGCTGGAAAGGATATTGGAAGCTTGTTGTGGCAGGGTATGGGCCATCAGGTGGGTATGGACACCTTGGGTAACTACTGGGATGGGGAGGATATCTAGATGGGTACACAGAGATTCCACCAGGCATGCCTAGCATGTAGGAGGTATTTGGTGGCCCTGTTGCCTGGTATGGTAGGTAGGATGCTGAAACAGTAGGATGAGAGAAGACTGGAGATTCATCTCCAAACACCACAGTCATGACCTGAATAAGCCCCAGCAAGTTTGACTGAGAGTGTTTCCATTCATAAAGGCAAGGGTTCATTAGTTCCCTAGAAATGCCATCATTAAAAACATGAATCCAATACAGGTTTGAGATCTTTGTATAGAATAATAACATTGTATAGAGTAATAACATTTGTATAGCGTGATAAGTGACACTTTCACATATAGTTAGGTCTCTGTACTTGTACTTAGACACCATTGTCTTGTGCTGGGTCTCTAACACCACCATGAGGGCCATGTGGTGACTCCCATCCCCCTGGCAGAGGATCAGCCACTCTGGGACCACCTCAGGCCACCCCAGACAATCGCAACAGGTAGACTTTTAATTTTGTATTTGGCATCTTTCATTGATCAGAAGTTGAAAAATAATTACTGGTATATTTGTGACTCTACTGTATAGCACAGATACCAGACCCTCACAAAAGTGACATGGAAAGAAAGGGATCTGCCATTTTCGAAATCTTAGCATCCACCCCGTAGGTGGTTTTATTAGGGACCAGGTATTACTCTGAACTCTTCATATATAGTGACCCATTTATTCTACTGCAACCCATTGTCAGAGTTTCCTCACTTGATAAATGAGGAAACTGAGGCACAAAGAGGAGAAGGGACTTGCCCAGGGTCATAGGTGACAGGGCCAGGAGATGGGAATTATTTCTGTGCTACAGTGCTGCTCTGCAGGTGCCAGGCAGAACTGCAGATGTCAGCTGGCCTGCACTTCAGGGCACACAGTGTGTACTCCCAGGAATGCAGTGAGGATGCACTCATTTCACTTTTATCATGAGTTTCTGTTATGTGTCCAGTCAACCTGGGCTCATCACAGGAGCCCTTTAAGTCTGGGCCTAGAGGTCAGAGGTTAGACCTATGAAAAGGATTTGAGGTGCTGGTGCTGGCTTTTGATGGAGAAGTACACAGGGCAAAGCATGTAAGCCTCTAGGAGAGGCCCCAGGTGACCACAAGCTAGGAACAGGGATGTCAGCCCTGTGCCAGAGAACTGAATTTGGACAACCTGAAAGACCCTGGAAGTGGATTCTTTCTCTGAGCCTCGGAAAGGAACAGTCTTGCTGACACCTTGACTTCAGCCTTTTTTAGGACCCTAAGCTGGGAACCCAGCCATGCTGTTCTTGAACTCCTGACCTACAGACTTGAAGCTAATAAATAGTTGGTGTTTTAAGCTGCCAAGTTTGAGACTGTTTACTATGCAGCAGCTGAAAATTGGAATACTGAACACAGATGTCTTTTGAACACATGAAAAATACAGATGTAAACATCCTGTATAGAACTTAGCAAGAAAGGCATGGTAATATGTTAAGAGGATAATAATAAAAAGGTTTATCCTAGGAATTTGATGGTTCAGCATTTCAATACTGTAATCCACGCTAACAGACTATAAGGAAAAATAAATTCAGTGGGTGCTATAAATGCTTGTGCCAAATTTCAGAGTTATTTTGCTGCTGAAAAAAATAGCAAAATAGACCTAGGTAACTTGATAAAAGGAATCTTCCAGAAACCTCCAGTGAATATTATACTTCCAGGAAAGCATTCAGTGGACAAGGTACAGATATTTGTTCTCACTGTTACTGCCCAGTGCTATTTTGGGAGCCTCAGCCAACAGGATGATTAGGAAAGATCGGAAAAAATTGTTATGATTTGTAGGTAGTAGAAACTGCTGTGGAAAATTGAAGAGAATCAGCTGACAATTCTGAAGCCTAAGGAGTGCTCTTAGAAGGTAGCTGGATCTGAATTAACGTGAAAACCCTATCAACTTGGTGATCAAAACCAAAAACTGAAACACCTAGAGCTCATCTAGCAAGAAGTACATGACACCCAGGAGAATAAAGGCAGTCACCTTTGCGTAAAGACCCCAAAGAAGGCCCAAGTGGAAGGAGAAACTATGCTGTTGTCTAGGGAGATTCAGATTTGTGAAAATGACAGTTCTTGCCAAATAATCTATTAACTAGTGCATTGTGAATCAGAACCTCAAAAGGCATTTTCACGAAACCCAACAAGCTGACTCTGCAGTTTTATGGAGAAGCATGAACCCTAAAAAGGCCAAGGCCATTACGAAACTGAGCTATAATAAGAGAGAGGTATCTCACCAGATACCAAAGCATAATTATCTGAAGTCTGTTTTCTGTTGCCACGGAAGCCACAGAGTTGGGTAATGCATTAGGCATGAAGGTTGCCCCAGTTTTCTCAAGTCTGGTGGGCACATCTGGCAAGGGCCTTCTCACTGGGGGACACTGCAGACTCTGGAAGGGGTGCGAGACATCACAGCAAGAGAGACAGACATCCTATCTGGGGCCTTTCCACCTCTTCTTAAAAAGCACAGCCCCATCATATTGGGATCCCACCTTCAAACAGGGTAGTTGGATTAAATTCCACCCTCCTAGTTCCTCACAATGAAATTTAAATTTCAACCTGAGTTTTGGTGTAGGTATTCAAACTCAAGCAAGATACTCACCCTCTAAGAATTGGAACCCTGTGGTGTTGGTATAGAAATACAAAACTGTGACAGCCTTAATTGTATCCCACTTCCTCACGTGCATATACTGAAGTCCTGACTCCTACAAACTAAAAATGTAACTGTGTTTGGAGTTAGGGCCTTTAAAGAAGTAAGTAAGGTCCCTGGTCCTTAGTTAAGGTGGACCCTAATCCAGTTGACTGATGTCTTTATAAAAAGGGGAGTGGTTAGGACACAGAAGCATACAGAGGGACAACCATGGGGGACTCAGGGAGAAGGTGGCCCCAGAAGAGAACTACCTGCCCACACCTGAGCTTGCAACTTCCAGCTGACAGCACTGTGTGGTGATTAACGTCTGTTGTTGAAGCTGCCCAGGCCAACTGGCACAACAACTAAGCAGAAAACAAGTACAGGAACCAAGCTGTGTCAGAGTGTGGTAAAGTGTGTCTATGTGTGTTGGATAGTTCTTCCCTCATCATGCACAAAATAAGTTTTGAGTAAAATATAGATGAAAGATATTAAAGTGCATGTAAGCAACAGCTTTAGAATCTTGGTATAGAAATTTTAGTGAATATCAAAGAAAAAGGAAGAAAAAAGAAAAAGTTGCATGGGAGAAGATTGCTGTATTCCTTATCTAGAAAATTCTCATTCCACATAAATATATCTTTGAGTGCTTTTTTCTCTTACTTTCCTGAGAATTTTCCACTGTAAGGTGCAATTCAGCTGTCTCTGCCGCACTCTGCTGTGGGTGAAGACATCTCTACTCAGTACCCCATGGGGTGACTGACCTTCACAGTGTAGGTTTGAGACAGGGACCTTCACTGTATCCGCCTGTGGGTCTGAATAGTGTAGCAGCCCAGCAATTAGGCACTGGGACCCCTGGAACTCCTGCCCAAAGTTTGGGAATAGGGTCCAAACCCAGCAGCTCATGAGTATTCTGGGAGCACTGAGTTATCCTGCCTGGTGCGAAGCTTCACTGAGTCTTAGCTTCACTGGCAAACCATCAAGATGGAGTGTTTCATTGGCTGGAGTGGGGGAAGAAGGCCCTGGTTCTTTTATTTTATTATACTGCCTTATCCAAATTATTTTGTGATCGTGTTTCCTAGGAGCTTTTCATAGACAGAACACAAAGCAAGAAATGGACAGAGCCATAAACATTAAAAATTCCCTTGGCAGGAGGATCACTGCAAGTTTGAGGCCATCCTGGGGCACAAAGTGAGTTCGAGGCCAACATGAACTGCATAGTGAAACCCTGCCTCAAAAAGACATAAATATAAAAAAATAGAAAGTTTCTTGGTTGGCAACCTGTCACACCCTCTTCTCCCTCAAGCTGGAAACAGTGTTATTTTGGGTGAAGAAAGGAGTTTTTGCTTCCAATGGAGAACATAGCCTGCCAGAAGCCCTGGGGCACAGCCATCTCCTCTCTTGAAGGCCACCGTTTTCTTCTCAGTCATTTAGTCTAGTTATCTTTCGTCTCTTTGCTCATGGGACACACACTTCATTCTGTCATTTCTGAGCAGAGGGCACGGCTGAACTGGCTGTGAGAGCAGTGTGCTGGAGATGTACGGGTAAGGAGGAGAGAAGCTTTCTGTTTCACTCTCATCCCAACCCTGCCTTACTTGTCCTGCATAGGACAGACACTGGACCAAGAAGAAGTCTTTCTGGTGTCTCCTCTGAGTTGCTGGGCTTCACAGGAGGACAACAATTCCAGAGGCAACAGGCTGTGATCACTGCCCAGCTCTTTCTCCCACATCTATCCTTTCTAATGCAGATCATGGATCATCGCCCTCCTACATCAATGTTGTCTGTAGTCTGTTGTTTGTACCTTTAAATGTGTACCCCCTAAACCTATAATCAGTTATACTCTAAATGGATCTTAAAAGTATAGAGAGTGACTTACTGGGAGGAAACCTTCAGAAGAGTCACCAACTGGGGAAATGCAAATTAAAATCACAAGGGGGTACCATCAAAGTCTTGCTGTCAAAGTCCCAAAGTACAGAAATTTGACAATACCGAGTGTTGACAAAAATGTGTCCTAGAAAGAAGAAAATACTGAAGGGGGTTAGTAGGCATGCCTGGTCACTCTTGTTCTGGGGGCAGGTTAGCACTTGCTGTCTGGAAAGTGGAATTTTTCCCCTCTACTAGGTGAAGCTCATTCCCAGGCATTTATCAGACAACCCCCCCTACCCCCCGACACACACACATGCACAAGGACACTGTAAGAGGAGGGTCCATAGCTTTATTGGAAGTTAAAAAACAACAGCAGACAACCCAAATGACCACTGATGGAGAAGTGGAAAATTTTTGATTTGTTTATTAACTGGAGCCACATGTTCCAACTGGAGCCACATGTGATGGCTCTCACAGTGTGGTGTTGAACAGGAAGTGGAACTCATAGGAGACATGTGACTTGAGATTATTTATGTAAAGATCATACCCCTGCAAAGCAATTTTGTACATTGCTTTGGAATGATGGAAGGGAGGGGTACTATGTTAATATTAGTTTAGAATCATGTGTGTGTTTGGAGCGGGACTTGAGGAAGGAATAGTGAAATAAGGGAAAGAAACTCCCACCCTCTCAGATGTCAGTACACCTTGTGTTTAAAATTGAAGAATAAATTAATTCTAGGAACAATGGAGGTTAAGAGCAGGATCTATTTATTGGGGAAAGAAAGCTTCTCAAAGAGATAGAAGGGGTCCCAAGAGGGTTGCCAAGGACATTGCTTTATAAGGAAATTCTATAGAGCAAAACTGCAAGGTGAGAGGGGTTCAAGGTGGCAGAAAACTATAACCAACTAATAAGATTACAAGTATAGTCAGTTAGGTAACATTGATCCAATGGGAAATCACAAGGTAGGCATGATTTGGGACAAAATGGTGGTTAGCCAATAAGTTAAATATAATCACATAGGTAATATTGATTAAATGCGGATCAGATGGGAAAGCAAGTCACATAGCAAGGGTGCAGGAAAAGAACAGGGGTTTTTCCTGGAGGGGGTTGGTCAGTGGCTCTCACAGGCTCCCCACCCAAGGTGATTGACAGCTATTTAGAGTATTAATCACTGCTGTTCATCCCTAGAGGCAGTATGTGGGTGTGGTCGGTCCATCTTTTGTCTTGAAGTCTAGCCTTTGATGAGTGCTCCTCCCCCCTACGTTGCAGTGTATTCTCATTTTTTGCCCTCACTCTGGAGGGCCTGTCCCTGTCTAACTGCCTATGATATTTCTAATTTAGCTGTCTGTAATAGTAGGACATTCACTTTTTAGGGGATACAATGAAATACTATATACTAAAATAAAGTATTTCCAAAAATGAAAAACAAATGAATCTCAGAGCTTTGGAATAGTTGGATATTAGAAATCTGTTGCTCAAGGACTTTATTCTTCCCACGCATAGGTCAGGGGCCAGGATGGGAGGTTGTTACTTGTGGCAAAAAGTCTGGGCCCTCCTCCCTCCTGCCACCCACTGGGTCCTGCTGGGCCTTGGAGTTTGTGGGTCTGCTCTGGGAGCTGGGAGGTTAAAGCTGTCAAACTTCAGATTCTTGAAGAGTTGGAATTTCCTGACTGTCCTCAGAGCGAGGGTAACAGAACCGGATGCTGTCTTTCCACTGTCTGCAGGAATTTGTGTGTTGCCAGCACTCTTTTCCCGCTGATTTTTAAAGGTAAGTAATGAGTTCCTGACCCGCGGTAAGAAGAAAGATGCCCCAGCAGGTAACGTTATCTTTTCCTTTCATCTGCTAATCTCCCAGCTGTGAGCAAAACACCCGGAGCCCAGAGCAATTACACCCCTTCCCACCCCCAAGCTGGAAAACCTGATTCTCCTAAGGAGAAAGAAACATCCCAGGAACAGAATTTGGCTTGTGTCTCCGAAGAAGTAGAGATCAGTAATCTCCTCCTAGCGGGTGGGGGTGGGTACAGCCTTGGAGGAAGCGGGGAATCTTTGATGGAGCAGGAAGAAGACCCACTTATTTAGGGAGGTGAGGGAAGGAAGTAAATGAAGAGCCTGGGTTTACACCAGTCTCAGTAATACACAGTGTGATGTAGAGTCCAGTGCAGAGTCCAAGCTGTAGATGCAGATTGCGGTGTGGAGTCTATAGTGTAGACAGAGATTGCTATGCGGAGTCTGAAATGTAGACAGACAGTGACAGCCACCAGCACATGCCATGGGTCCAGTCCAGGCCAGCCAGGACTCACTCTGCACCTCTGAGTGGAGGGGAGAAGGATGCACAGCCCCCACTGGGGCAGAAAGTGCAGTGGTAGTGGAGGATTGTGGACCTGCGCACCAGCACCCTCACCTGTGGCTCCCACTCCTCTCTGGATGGAACCCCCTCAAGAATGACTATTGTTTCATTCTGAAGGTGTTATTGTGTATGATGAGGCAATAGCCTCCTTTTAAAAAGTAACCATGTTGCTGTCATTACACCCAAACTCATCTTTAAATTTTTTTATTTTTATTAGTCCATGTTTGCAGTACATAATGATTCCATTCCCTTTGTGGAGTTGTTTGTGTACATGATAGGTCTTCATTCTTTTTACATCCCCTTCCCTTTCCTCCCTCCATCTCTTTGGCTCCTTCCACCCCCAAGATTTATTTATTTAGTACTGGAAATTGAACTCAGGACCTTGTGCTTAGCAGGTAGGTGCTGTGCTCCTGAGCTGTATCCCTGGGCCCTCAGTCAGGATTTGAATGTTGGTCTTCCCACGGGCTGGTTGATTAAAAGGCATCTACATGGTTCTTCCTGAGAAAACTCACGGCCTGGGGTGGGGTCTCTTAGATTAGTTTGCAGGCCTCCTGCTGTTTCTGTTTGGCCTTACATTTTGGTGAGAACCAGACCCTTTCAGCTGTGGGCCTCACCCAAGCATTTGTTCCCCTTCTTTGAGTCACATCCTCTGTTATCGCCTAGTGCAGTGTCCCAGGTGGCTGCAGGCACAAGCTGGTCAGGTGTGGCCCATTGCAAGCCTTGTGGCTGCCACCTCATGGAGGTTGAAGATGTGTCTTGAGAACTCGGTTTCAATTAAGAGAAAAGTCTTTGAGGGGAGCTTGTTCCAGAATAATAGCCTCCTGCTTCCACGCCCCTCCCAAGGCTTCAGCAGGAGCACCTTCAAAAAAATTTCTCTGCTGCCCTTTGCCCTTTGTTCACCTCGCCCTTTGTTCCTCCTGGCCAGCTGCAGCACTGCCACCATTTGGAAGCTGGGTTGTCTTATGTGGATTTGATTGACGAATGGGAGAGAAGTGACATGCAGAGGCTCACTCTGCAGAGAAGGTTTTGGAGAAAAGTAGAAAATGGAGCAGCTGGCTTTATTATGTTGGGCTGTAAGAGCTCTCAGGTCTGGGGCCCCAAGCTCAAAGGCTTGCTTGCTTTTTAAGTTAGAAGGCTTAGTGAGCTTTGCCTGGCAACACAGAAATTGCTGAGTTAAGGCAATAAATTCGTGTCCCTACCAATCAATCACCTTCTCAGCACAGGAAGTTAGTGACTTAATTTAGAAAATATGAAGAGAAAAGTGGTTCAAAAGCTTTGTAGATTTAATTCATTGCATTTGAATATCTGTCTAGATTATATCTTGACATTCATTTAAGAAAACAGACTCAAAAGTTTTGCCAAACTAGAAATGAAATGTGTTGTATGCGTGGATGGGAACTGTCTTGGCTGTGCCTCACAGCCCAAGGGATGCGTCAGCTTCAGTTCAGCCAAAAATCCAAGAGAGGACTCAGTTCCTCAGATATTTTCAGATCAGAGGATGATTTAGATAAAGCCCTTCAGCACTGATGTTCTGAGAGTATTAAAAACTACCTTAAGGGCTAGAAATGTGGCTCAGCTTTTACCTGTGTGTTGGTTACTTTTCTTTCTTTGCTGAGACAAAATACTCTACACCCAAATTAAAGAGAGAAAGATTTATTTAGCTCACAGTTTGTGGCGGTTTCAGTCCATACTCAGCTGTTTCCAAGAAAGAGTGGAACATGGCAGAGGTTAACAGTTCATCATGGTGGTAGAAAACAGCAAAAGCAACAAGAGCAAAAAGGGAGGAAGAGCAGGGAGCAATCCTGTTTCCCTCCCTTATATTGTATGCAGCCTACCCACCCTAGGGTGGATGTAGCACTCAGACCCATAATCCCAGCATTGGACCATGAATCAATCATAAACTCTAGAAGCCTGCCCCATGACTGCATGGGGCCTTGCGGGCACCTCTAAACACAAACCATAACATTCCACCTCTGGACCCCCAAAGACTCATGCACATCCCTTTATGCAAAATTGCTGCAACAGTTTCAGCTATGCTAAAAAGTCCAAGTCCCAAGTCTCCTCCAAGATCTAAGGCAAACTATTAACTGTGAGTTTCTACAAATGAAAAATTAAACACTTAAAACATTCAATAGCACAAGATAGACATTATCATCCCAAAAGGTACAACCAAGAGGGTACAAAGCATTGGGACCAAAGCAAATCCAAAATCCAGCAGGGCAAACATTAAGTCCTAGAAGCCTGCCCCATGACTGCATGAGGCTTTGGAGGGACATCTAGACACAAACCATAACACCCAGCATTTACAAAGCTGTGTATGGGTCCTCTAAAGCAAAATAAAACAAACAAACAAAAAAATAGGCACAGGGAATGGAGAATACAAAATACTCAATTTCTAAAGCTAGAGGTCTGCTTTCTTTTATAAGGTAATCCAAGGTAAGTGGAGAATAAGTAAAGTAAGTAATCCTTTCTGTGGGCCAATTAGATAAATCATCCCCACATCCTCCGCTACTGATTCCTGGAGGACACTAGGTCGCTGTCACAAAGGGATCTACCTACACCTGTTATTGCTAGGCACATCTGAAATGCTCCCTAGAAGGGCCTGGACTGGTATATTCCTGTGCTGCTGCTTGAATGTGCTTTCCAGAAGTCTGCTGGTAGACAGGTGAGGTGGGCTTGGTGAGGTGCTGGTGAATGAGGGACAGGTGGAAGAGAAAGACAGAAGGTGGAGTGGTGAGACTCCCTGGAAATGGTGGGATCATCCCTCAGGCACCTTGGCTGCCTAAACAGACCCTTCACATGCCCCCAGCATCCTTGGTCCAGTGACATTTGGTTATAGTAAAATGGCTGGATAGTGAAAGCGCTTCTGTCTGGATTTTGTTCTTTCTTTGTGTGGCTTTCTCAGTGGCCAAGATATGACTGTGTGTCTTGGTCAAAACTATATTCATGTGAAATCCCTGGGTTATTTGTGCAAGGAAGGGTCACATGTGAGGGACATTACAGGGCTGGTGGGGTGGACTTTGTTGGAAATAACTTCTGGATGCAGTGACACTGTAATGAATGGCTACATCATAGCACAGTAGGTAGGCAGGGTGTGTCCTATTTGAAGAGGATTCTAGTCCTCAGGTGTCACTTAATGAGATCACTGGTTGGTCATGTAGAGTAGTGCTGTCTCGTAGAATTTTCTGCTGTAATGCAAATTTCCAATATTTGTTATGTCCAAATCAGTAGCCTCCAGGTTCACATGGCTTTTGAGCACTTGAAATGTGAGTAGTTCCACCAAAGACCCAAATTTCTGATTCAGCTTAATTAATTTGAAGGCTACAGGTGGCCAGTGGGTACCATATTGCAGTTCTGTTAACAGAGAGGCAGCCTCCTGTCACCTTGGAAAGTTGACCAAAGGGTGATATGTGGCACTGAGTACCCTGGCCACTTGGTACCTACATGAAGAAACAGCTTCATTTCTAGGCCTGTGGAGCTTTCTGGGATTTGGCATCTTTGGAGGCCATGACTCTCCTCTGTTTGTGCATGTCCTTGCTGTGTCGCTTTAGCATATATATGGCAGTGTGCACCCCTGACCAGTGAGGTCAGGATGCTGTAACAGAGCATCACAGACAACAGAAGTGTATTGTCTTCCAGTTCTAGAAGCTGAGGTTCGAGTCCAATGCATCAGCAGGGTGGTTTCCCCTGAGGCCCCTCTCCTCAGCCTGTGCATGCTGTCTTCTTTTCTGTCCTTACATGAGCGCCCCTCTGTGCCCATTTGTGTCCTAATCCCCATCTTTTGTTGCCATAGTGGGGATGGTTGAGTCCTATCTGGGCAGTTAATCTCTCTCCTTAAGGGCACCAGTTATAGACCAAGGGCCACCCTAGTGACCTAATTTAATTTAGTCTTAGTTACTCCTTTAAGTATGTTTTCACTTTTTAAGGTCTTGGGGGTTAGGACTTTCCCATGAAATTTTAGAGGGACACAGCTCAGTCATAACACATTCCTTAATTGCACATTGCTTGGTTTTTGTCCATTTTGACTTTTAAATAGGTGGAGACATGCTACGTGTTGTTCTACAGTGTGATCATCTCATTCAGCATTTTCCTTCCTCTTCGGGTGGGTTGGAGATGCCTCGCAGCACCTGGCATCCAGTGGCCAGTGCAGTTGTGGGCTGGGGTTCAGTTCTGGGCTCTCATGGTGAAAGCTCTTGGTGCTCACTGAGTAGGCTTCTCCTCAAGTATTACAGGGAGAAGCAACTCCCATGTGTAATCCTGTATTCCCCTCTGTCCAGTTAGATGTAGGACACATACTGACCAGTTTAGGCGTGGCCACTGCCCCCTCCTCCTAGATAGACCTTTTGTCTCAGCTTCCTCTTTAGCACTTCGACCTCCTAACACCTTTCCTCAGCATTTTCTGTACATGTATTTCCCAGAAAGATGAAAAGACATGTCTGCCTCTTAACTGGGAGGTGGGGACAGTCCAACACAGACCAGGACAAGTCCAGCTTGATGAGTACATGAGTTTATTAGGACTGACTTACAGAGTAGGGAATGATTTGCAGGTGGCAACGTTAAGGAAGTCACCCCCACCCACCCTGTCCTTGGCTGTTGGTTTTAGTATGTGTGCTACTGAAAGGAGCACTTCTCACCTGACATGTGGTCCAGAGGCCTGCATAAATGTGTGGCTGTTTGGTCTTTGACTCTGAAGCAGAGTCGTGGGAGGGGGGGCTTGGATGGGCTTGGACAAGGATAGAAGAAGGTCATTCTTCCCACTCGTTAGTGACTTTTGAGTTTTGTTTCCAGTGAGGTAGGGTGTGTGCGTGTATATGTGTGATCTTTATTCAGAAAATAAATGTAACTTAATTTTGCAGGCAGGAAGTAGAGAAGAAAAAAGAGGTCAGTGTCCCTCTTACTACTTGTCTTTTCCTCAGACTTTAGAAGGACATCACTCCAGTCCCCAAGGCTCTGGCCTCTGCCCTGTCATGGTCCAGTGTCATGGGAACCCTCATTTTCTTTCCTGAAAATCTAGCCCCAGGTCCCAGGTCTTGGTGCCACCACCTTTTCAAAGTCCTTTTCCTGTATTGGGTCAGTTTCCATGGTGGGGCAGCTTTTGCTTAGATTTGTCTTTTTTAAAAAAAGTGCAGTTTTTTGGTAATGAGTTTTTTCCTGGAGGATTGTGCATGTGTGGTTGGATTTTTAAAGTTTTGGTCTCAGTGTGTGGAGTAAAGGCCCTTCCTGTGGTTTGCGCTTCTCAGCAGTGACTGGCAACAGTTTAGCTTGTGCTCTGCATGGCTTGTTGGAGCCAGCAGAGGCTGGATGTGTAGGAGCTTCTGGGATCGTTGATCATGAGTAAACTCATCCTGTCCCCAGAGAACTCATCTCTTGTAGGAGGAGTCACACAGATGAGTACTCATTCAGATTGGGAGATGCTAGGAGGCAGGTTTGTATGAAGTACTGTGGGGACCCAAGCCACAAACACCTGCTCAACCCCATCAGCCCTGGGGCCTTGCAGGGGAGAACCTGAGGGGCAGGTGACCTTCAGAGAAGAAGGGTCGAGGTGTGAAGGAGCAAGGATCCTGGAACCCCGGAGAGAAGCTAGTATTGTAGACTGTTAGGACAGGAACCATTTGGTCTCCCTCCTCCATTTCCTATGAGTTTAATTAATGTATATCTTTAAAATACTACTCCATTATTTTTATAAGAAATGAGAGGATTTCTCAAGTATGAATGAGAAATACCCCATGTGTTGGCAAAGCTGGAGTTAGGACTGGGACCCTGTGAAATTTTCAACACTGAAAGCTTTGTTAAAGCTGGAAGCTTAAACAAATTATGGCTCAGCCTTTGAGCTGATGAGCTGCTAGCCTCCTTTTGATGAGAAAATAATTGATTATTTTTGGGGATAACAACACCTGGTGTTATTTATAGTCTTTCTTCCTTGGGAGTTCTGGGACACTTTGCCTGACTATAAGCCCAATAGCCTCCCACCCAGCTAGGGGCAGTTATTGTGACCCTGTAGTCCTCTCTCCCCTTTTGTTTTAGCACAGTCTGAATCTGAGAGATGAAGTGACTTGTCCTGTCAGCAGGCATAACAGGAATAAGTGGTACATACATAACAGACCTTGGAAATACTGTGGGCTTGGTTCCAGACCACTGCAATAAAGTAGATAGCCCAATAAAGTGAGTCACATGATCTTGATTTTGGCTTCCCAGTGCTTATAAAAGGTATGTTTACACTACACTGGAATCTGCTAAGTGTACAATAGCATTGTGTCTCAAACAATGAACATACCTTAATTAAATACTTTATTATTAAACAGTGTTAAGAATCATCTTAGACTTTGAGTAAAGAATAATTTTGCTCTTCTTTGACAGATGGCTGCTAACTGATCAGGGTGTTGGCTGCTGAAGATTGGGGTGGTAACTGCAATTTCTTAAAATTTCACAAGAATGAGGTTTTCCTCCTCAGTTGACTCCTCATTTTATGAAATATTTCTCTTAGTAGGTGAAGCTGTTTGATAGTATTTTGTCCACAGTAGAATTTCTTTCCAAATTGGAATAATGCAGCTCCTGCCTTTATTTACTAAGTTTATGTGATATTTTCAGTCCCTTGGTATCATTTTAACAGTGTCACAGAATCTTTACCAGAAGTAAACTCCATTTCAAGAAATGACTTTTGTTGCTCATCCATAAAAAGCAACTCATCATCTGTTTTTATCATGAGGTTGCAGCCATTCAGTGTATTAGTTAGCTTTACTGTTGCTGGGATAAAATACCCAAGTTTGTTTTGGCTCATGGTTCCAGAGGGGTCAGTCCAGGGTAGCTTGGTTCAGAGATGGAGAGTGAGGCAGAGAGACAGAAAGACAAAAACAAAGAGACAGAGAGAGAGAGACAGAGACAGACACAGAGACAGAGAACCCTTCAAAGGCATGCCTCCAGTGACTCACTTCCTTCAACTGAGACCTAAAACCTAACAGCATGTTCAGCTAGGAATTCGTCAATGGAGTAATCCGTTGATGGGGATAGCACCCTCATGATTCAGTCACCCTTTGAAAGCCCCTCCTTTGAACACATGAAACTTTTGGGAAACATTTTAGATCTAAACCATAACATTCAGTCACAACATCAGCATCAGGAGCCTCAGTCACCACAGCCTGCCCAACCCTACACCCTTGAGAAACAGCTAAACTCCAGACAGCTTTGGGAACCTCGGTGAGCCACACTATGCCCTCACTCACAAGTAGGGGAGCCAGGCTAAGCCCTGTACAGCTTTGGGGGCCTCATGACCAGCCCCCCATGAGAGCTGAGTTGGGTCTCAGACATCTTCAACAGCTTCAGGGACTGAACTCTCACCCCTCCGCTACCAGCGTGGGAAGCAAGCTGGGTCCCAGACAGCTTTAGGAGACTTGGTGACCATGCTCCACCTCCTCACACCCTCGCAAGGGCAAAACTGAGCACTGGATGGTTTCAGGGGCTTTGGTGACCACACCCCACCCCTTTGCCACTGGCCTGAGAGGTATGTTGATCCCTAGACAGCTTTGGGAGCCTTGGTGTCCAAGCTTCCATCCCCACAACTCACAGGAACCAGACTGAACTCGGAACAGCTTCAGGAGCCTTGCATGGGAGCCAGGCTGAGCCTTGAACAGTTTGGGTGGTCCTCAGTGACCACACAACAACCCCTCCCACAATGGCATGGGAGCCAGCTGAGCCTCAGAAAGCTTCAGGAGCATGAGTGATTGTACCTCACTCTGACACACTACCATGGGAGCCATGCAGAGCACTGGAGACTTTCAGGTCCTTGTCCTGCCACTCCCACACCTTCACAGGAATGAGGCTGATCTCCAGGGATCCTCTGGATCTTCAAAAATGACAAAACATAGGAGAAAAATGCAATCTCAGACCTCCACTCTACCCAGAACAAGTCCAGGAGACACTGACACAGAAAAGCTTGGAACTAATACACCTGAAATTTTTGAAACGATAGCAACTGAAGTAAAGAAACAACTCCATCAGGCCATAGAAGATATGAGAGCAGAAATAATCTCTCAGGTAAAAAAAGAAATGACAAGCATAATGGAAGAATTCCTCAGCATATTTAAGGAGCCGTAGATACAAAAACAGAGACACACAGGAAAATGATGGAAACCTTGAATGAACCATATAGGGAAGAATTAGAATGCATGAAACAGATTCAAAGAGATATTCTGGAAATTAAAAATTCCAGTGAATGCTGAAAAAAACCACTTGAACAAAATGGAAGATAGACTTGCAGACCTTGAAGACAGGATTGCAATTAGGGCTCATGAAAAGAAAGCTCTCTTAAAAATAACAATGAATCAGGAAACAACATTTTAACAGCTGTTAGATGTTGCAAAGAAAAACAATATAAGATGGATAGATGTCAACAAAAAAGCAGGCATCAACACAAATGACATGAAAAGTATTTGCAGAAGTAATAGCAGAAAATTTCCCAAACATGGGAAAAGAATCTCACATACTTGTAGGTGAGGCATATAGGACTCCAGTCATCAATAACCAAAATAAATCTACTCCCAGACCTACAATAATCAAGATCCCAGAAATTCAGCACAAGAACAGACCATTAAGAGCTGTTAGAAAAAAGACACAGATCACCTATAAAGGAAGGCCCATCAGAATCATTTCAGACTTCTCAACACAAACCATCAAGTCAGGAAGAGCTGGGAGTGAAATAGTTCAGGTCCTGAAAGAAAACAACTTCCAACCCAGATTAATGTACCCTGCAAAACTATCCTTCAAAGTTAATGGAGAAGTAAAATATTTTCATGATAAAGAACAAGTGAAGAAATTCATGAGTGCCAAACCAACCCTACACAGAGTACTAAAACATATTCTAGAAAGAGATAAAAATGAGCAAAATTTCAAGAACAACAATAGAAAAGAACTATCAAGCAATTAAACAGAGGAAAAAAGGAGGCACCAACATCAGGAAAACAACATGACAGGAGCTCCAGTGGCACAATTTGTACTTTACAGGAAAATAACATGACAAAGATAAGCCAATACATATCAGTTATAACCATTAATATAAACACTGTCCATTCACCAATCAAAAGAAGCAGACTGGCAGAATGGATCAAGAAACAAAATACAACAGTATGTTGTATACAAGAAACACATTTAACTCAAAAGGAAATTCATAGACTGAAAGCCAAAGGATGGAAAACAATGCTCTATGTGACAGGACCCAGAGAAAAATGGGGGTAGTTATTCTGTTTGCAGAGAAAGTGAACTTGAAAGCAAGAAGGATCGAAAGAGATAGTGAAGGTCACTACATACTTGTTACGGGAAAACTGAAAGAGGAAGAAATAACAATCATGAATATCTATGCACCAAATACAGGAGCACTTAATTATAGAAGGCAAATATTAACAGACATGAAAAAATCAAGTAAGGAGTAACAAAATCATAACTGGGGACTTTAAAACCCCATTATCACAAAGAGATAGATCAACTGGAGAAAAAACCAGCTAGGAAATAACAGAGCTAAACCAAACTTGTGAACAAATGGACATAGTAGATGTTTACAGCGGTTTCCACCCGACAGAAACAGAATACACATTCTTCTCAGCTGCACATGGGACATTCTCTAAAATGGACCATCTAATAGCACATAGAACATGCTTAAGTAAATGCAAAGGAATTGAAATTATTGACTGCGTATTATCAGACCATAGTCCAGTGAAATTCGAAATTAGTGACCAAAAAAATCCCAAATACCCCATAAACACATGGAAATTAAAAAACACCCTCCTAAACAACCAATGGTTCACAGATGACATTAAAGAAGAAATAAAACAATAGCTACAATCAAATGCAAATGCAGATAAAACTTAAAGGAACCTGTGAGATGCAGTGAAAACAATCCTCAGAGGGAAATTTACAGTGGTGAATTCCCATATCAGGTAAACAGAATGAGCACAAATAATCTTATGCTGCTCGTGAAGCTTCTAGAAAAAGAAGAGGAAGTCCAGCCTAAAGCCTAATGAAGGCAAGAAATTTATAGAGAACAGAGCAGAAATTAATGGAATGGAGATCAAGAATACAAAGAATACAATACAAAGAATTAATGAATTGCAGAGTTCTTTGAAAGAATAAATAAAATTGATAAGCCACTAGCCAACGTTGTAACAAACGGAAAAGAAAAAACTCAAATTCATGCAGTAAGGAATGAAAAAAGATGAAATCACTACAGATCCTGTAGAAATTCAGATCATTAGTACTTGCTTTGAAAATTTTACTCTCATAGGTTGTAAAACACAGTGGAAATGGACAGATTCCTAGGTTCATATGATTCACCACAGCTGAATGAGGAAGATATAAAAATATTGAATAACACAGTAACAGCCAGTGAAATTGAAAATGTCATACAAACCTTAGCAATGAAGAAAAACCTAGGACCTATGGATTCATAGGTGCATTGCATAAGAAATTTACAGAAGATTTAACACCAATTCATCTCAAACTCTTTAGTGAAATTGAAAAGGAAGGAATTTCCCATAAGTCATTACTGGAGGCAAGTATTACCCTGATACCCAAACCAGAGAAAGACCCAGCCAAAGAAGAGAACTATAGGCCAATCTCACTAATGAATATAGATGCAAAAATTCTCAATAAAATACTAGCAGACAGAATGCAGCAAATCATCAAGAAGATTATACAGCGTGACCAAGTGGGAGTCATCACAGGAATGCAGGGATGGTTCAGTGTATGCAAATCAATTAATGTAATACACTATATAAGTAGTGCCAAAGATGAAAACCAATAGATGCAGAAAAAGCTTTTGGCAAAGTCCAACAAAGATTCATGATAAAAACCCAATTGAAAATAGGAATAAATGGTCTTTACCTCACTCTGATAAAAGCCATCTTTGACAAACCAACAGTCAATATCATACTAAGTAGAGAAAAACTGAAAATTTTCACTTTAAAATCACGAACAAGACAAGGATGTCCACTGTCACCACTCCTATTCAATACAGTTGTGGAAATATTAGCCAGAGCAGTTAGACAAGAGAGAGAAATACAAGGAATAAGGATAGGAAAGGAAAAAGTGATATTCTCATTATTCTTAGATGACATGATACTCTACATAAAAGACCCCAAAAAGTCCACAAAAAGGCTTATAGATTTAGTAACCAAGTTCAGTAGCATAGGTACACACAAAGTCAGCACTCAATAGCATTCCTGTACACAAATAACAAACAGACTGAGAGAGAAATTAGTGAAACCACACCTTTCATAATCGAATCTAAAAATGAAATTCTGAGGAATCAGTCTAACAAAGGAAGTAAAAGATCTATACAGTGAAAATTACAGTACTCTGAAAAAAGTTATCAAAGATTGCAGAAAATGCAAAGATATTCCTTGCTCATGGATAGGAAAAACCAACATTGTAAAAACAGCTATACTCCCAAAATTGCCATATAGATTCAATGCAATTCCAGTCAAAATACCATTAGAATACCTCACAGATCTAAATAAAACATTCCTAAAATTCATCTGGAACCAGAAGAGGCCTAGAATACCAAAAGTAATCCTGGGCAACAAAGCAAATGCCAGAGGCATCACAATCCCAGACTTGAAATGATACTTCAAAGTTACTGTGATAAAATCAGCATGGTACTCGCAAAAAAACAGACCTGAGGATCAATGGAACAGAATAGCAGATGCAGACACAACTACAAACACATTCAACTACTTTGTCTTTGACAAAGGGGCCAACATGTTCACTGGAAGAAAGAGAACCTCTTTAATAAATGGTGCTCAAAAAACTAGCTCACCACATGCTGAAGACTAACACTAGACCTATGTCTGTCACTATGCACTAAACTAACTCAAAATGAATCAAAGATCTAAATATTAAAATAGAAAAACTAAATCTACTGGCAGAGAAAGTAGGTAGAAATCTTAAAGACATAGGGGTAGGCAGAGAATTTCTGAACATAAACCACACTACATGAGAAATACTTTGAAGATTCAACAACTAGGATCTCATCTTACTGAAAAGTTTTTGCACATCCAAAAAACTCACTAACAGGATCAAATGAAAACCCACAAATTGGGAAAAAATTTTAGCCAACTGTCCTTCAGAAAAGGACTTCTATCTAGAACATATAAAGATTTAAAAAAATAAGGCCCCCAGAAATTGAAAGACCAAATCCCAAAATGGACTTCTGAGATGAAACACACTTTTCAGATGAAGAAATACTAATGGCAAATGAATATATGAAAAAAATGTTCATTCAACATCAGTAGTCATTCAAGAAATGCAGTTTAGAACAACACTGAGATTCCATCTCACCCCAGAAAGAATGGCTATGAAGAAATCAACCAATGGGGTAAGGATATAGCTCAGTGGCACAGTGCCTGCCTTGCAAGTGTGAGGTCATGAGTTTAATTCCTGGTACCATGAAAAAAAAAAAAAATAGAAATCAACCAATAACAAATGCTGGAGAGGCTGTGAAGAAAAAGGAACCCTTCTCCACTGCTGGTGGGAGTGTAAATTGGTGAAACCACTGTGGAAATCAGTTTGGAGATTCCTCACAAAACTAGAATTAGAAGACCCACCTAACCCAGCTAGTTCCCTTCTGGGTAGTTTCCCTGAAGAATTAAAAACGAAATACCACAGTGGTATATGTGCACCCATGTTTATAGCAGCATAGTTTGTCATCGCTAAATCTTGAAAGCAACCCAGATGCCCACCAGCTGAGGAATCGGTAAAAAAGATGTGGTATTGTTATCCAATGGGGTATTACTCAGCTATAAAGAAGATAAACTTGAGTCATGTGTAGGTAAATGGATGCAACTAGAGACCATACTATAAGTGAAATAAATTGGACTCACATGTATAAACATCATATTATCTCCCTAGTGGAAGAACCTGATAGAGCAAATGAAACCCAAAATGTACAATAGATACTATGAATGGGAAAGAAATTCTCTAAGGAAGAAACAGCTCAGATGAGGGAGAGGAGAAAAAGAAGGAAAGAATGAAGGGAAGATATGTGTGTGTGTGTGTGTGTGTGTGTGTGTGTATGTATATGTATATATATGTATGTATATAGAAGGATAGCTAGGATAATTGTACTGCTAATGTGTAATTGTCTGTTTAAAGTTACAGTTAATGCTTTTTTTTTTTTTTTGACCAATTCTGCATTCCTATATGTGGTAATCTGAACAACTAATTTAAAGAGAACAACATGCAGTGTAAGAACCATTAGTGAATTCCTTCCATCTTGTCTAGTGAAACTGTTTATCCTTTCTAATGTTTTCCTTTTTTTATTCTCTTTAAGAGTTCAATCTTGCATTCTTCCATCTGATAATCTGAGCAACTTCATTGAAGATAATAATATGTGATATAACAACTACTGTTAATTCCTATCGTTTCATTTTGAAACCCTGTATCATTTTTATTGTCTTTGCTTTGTTTTGTTTTTGTCTATATGTTGCTGTTATTTTATTATTTTTTAATTCTCTTTAAAAAATAATGATCAATATTTGTGAAAGCTGCTCAATTTACTCTGCTTAGACCTATCAGAAAAATTTCTACCTGTGGCAAGTACAGCTTTACAAAAATGTGTTTCTTAAATAAAAAATTTGAAAGTCATAATTACTCTTTGTTTCATGAGATACAAAAGAGATGTGTAGCTATCAGATATGAACACAATATTAATCTTGTTTTACATTTTCATTACAGCACTTGGGTGACCAGGTACATTGCCAATGAGCAGTACTATTTTGAAAGGAATCTGTCGTTGTTAATGAGTAGCAGCTCTCAATAGGTGCCTGAAATATTCAGTAAAACATCGTATAAACTAATATGTTGTGATACTGGCTTTTTTGTTTCACTTATAGCACACAAGCAGAGTAGATTTAATCTAATTCTTAAGCACCCAAGGAGTTAAAGGTAAAGTGAACATTGGGTTCTACTTAAAGTCATCGGCTGCATTGGCCCCTGAGAAGAGCCAGCCCATCCTTGAAGCTGGGCCCTGACTTCTCTTTTCTGGCTATGAAAGCCCAACGGGTTTCTTCTTCCAATAAAAAGCAGTCTATCTTGTCTACATGTGAAAATCTGTTGTGCAGTGCATCTGCCTTCGCTTGTTACATAACTGAAGGTAGGCTGATGCCCCATGCCAGGTCAATTTGAAGTCCCTTTTCAACCCCTTTTCTGGAAGTGAGGAGTATATCACTGAGGGTGTGTGGTAAGTAAGTTTAGAAGCAGCAGGGAAGGAGAGATAATAAGAGGAAATTAAAATGGTACAATGGATGCTGCATAGAGAGTGAGTTTTTTCAGTTCTTGTAAGTTTCATGCACACATGCTTGATAGTCGGGGTGGGTATCATTCTCATTGGATGTTGTGTTCCTTGGGATGCCACCCCACTGTCTTCTAGCATTCTGGGCTGCCCTCTGAGAGCTCCACTGTCACTTGGTGCTTTTTTTAGTACCAGGAATCAAACTCAGGACCTTGCACTTGTTAGGCATGTGCTGTGCCGCTGAGCTGTATCCCTGGCCTTCCACTGTCACTTAGAACCATCTTTCTTTTCTGTTGAATTATTGTTGCTTGGAGATGTTTTGGGACCTTCTAGTTATTACTGGTGTTCTGAAATTTCGTGATGATGTGTTATGTGTACATATCCTTTGATTCATTTTTCTCAGTGTTAACGTGGTTCCCTTAATATGGACATTCATTTTATTTGTGAGCTTTGGATATCCTTTCTGCAACTGAAGTAATCCCCCTTCCCATTTTTTGTTTTCTGTTTTTCCGAAGTTCCTCTTTACTTCTTCATTCTCCTTGCTATTTCAACTTTTCTTTTCAACTCTACAATTAAATGTCCTTTTAATGTTGGTATTACATTTAGTCTTCAGTGCCTTTCTCTCTAGTCCCTTTTCATTGCATTCTGATCAGTTTTTAGAACACAGTAACTTTCTAATGTCTCCAATAGTTTAATGTTCCTTGCTTTTGGCCTCTAAATTATCTTCATTTGCAGACATATGTTTGTTCTTGGTTGATTCTTAGTTGAAGCAGTAGCACTTGAGGGGCTCATGTGCATGTATGGATGGTGGACCTGAGTTCAAGGTTTGCTAATGAGAACTGGCTCTTTTACTGGGTCCCTGGGTACCAAGATATAGAGATTGGTTCCTTTTGCTTTTGAATGACCAGTGCACTCCTACAGGGGTAGGAGAAAGGTAAGAAATGCCTAGTGCCAGGCAGGTCAGTTGGGATAGGACTTGGCTGTTAGGGTTTCTGCACATTTGGCTATAGATTCACAATTATCTCACAGTTTCGTAGCTACATTCTGATCAACCTGGTGTTTCTGGCTCTGAGTCATTCTGCAGCTATGCTAGTCACTGGTATCTTTCCTTGAATTGTATCCTCTGTAGATCCTTCTAGCAGTGGGGCCTGTTGTGTCATGTGTCTGTTGACCTGCTTTCTTCTATAAATTTACAGAACTCTCTCATCTCCTGTGACTTCTCTCTTGTTCTCTTTGTGGTTATGAATTTATTCCTTGTTTGGTTTGATTCCTGTCATGTTGTGGCCCTTTTAGAAATGACAAAAGGAGAAACCATGTGGTTAGTCTAGCATATTTTTGCTGGTGGATTTTATAATTTGAGATGTACTGTGGTAGACCTTTTCCTATTTTCCATTGGCTTTGAAAATATGAAAATTAAACAATGAGCTCTTTGGGGACACTTGGAAATTGTTTTTAAACCATGTAAATTTCTGTAACTTTTTCAAGTATGCTGGCAGTTCTATATATATTTTTGCCAGATGACTGTCAGGTACTTTTGCTTTAGTCAGCTTCTTGTCCAATAACAAATTTATCAATGGAAATATGAAAGTGCTTCATGAATATGTTTAGGTATTTCATTGTGGAAATTGCATTTTTCTTACTCTTTGCTTTTGGACAGTAGTAAGCTAGGTTAACTAAAAATGTCTTTTAAAGTTGGAGAAGCATAGCTAAAGGATGCATCTGTATATTAAACATTCTGTTCACCTTAAATAATTCACCAGTCTTCTAATGCAGGCCTGAGGTATTTTAGGAACAGTTAGCTGATAGGAGCTTCCACTTCTCTGTCTTACATAAACTACCTTCAGTGTTCTCAGTGTTGTTTTTTTAAGTAGTAGAATAGAAACTGGTGGGACCTTGTAAAGCAGAAAATGTCAGATGTTTACAATGTTTTCCTGGTTGTTCACTGTTTCATCTCCCATACCTCACTCTGACACTTTTGCCCCCATTGTGTTGAGTCTTTTCAAAGCCAGCCTAACATGGTTTTATCAGGTATAATATTTTTGTACTCATTTCCTTATGAATATCACATAGTCATCCCTTGGTGTCTTCAGGGAATTGTTTCCAGGACCTTGTGAAGATACTTAATTCCTCAGACTTTCAAGTTCCTTCATGTAGTGGTAAAGTATTTGAATCTAGCTTACATACATCCTCCTTTAAATCATATGTAGATTAGTGATAACACCAGCTAGAATGCAAATGATCTACAAATAGTTGTTATACTGTATTGTTTAGGGTTCAACCAATTACTAGTTCAGTTTGCAGGTGTAGAACCCTCAGATACAGAAAGTCAATGTATTTAAATAATATTTCATTGTTTAATTTAATTACTATAGTATTGTGGACAGATGTGGTCAAGTTCTAGGAAGTGTGGACCTCCCTCTTCCAGAGGCAGAAGTGAGAAGCTCAGTGCATTTTACTGAGGCCATGAAGACCTCCTGTAACTAGTGAGTTGGTTGAGTGGAAGCTGGCTGTTATGGTTTGGGTCTGGCATGTTTCCCAAAGGCTCACATGTGGAAGGCTTGGTCCCCAGTCTCTGGCAAGGTTGGAAGGTGGTGAAACCTTCAGGAGATAGAACATAGTGATGGCCTTAAAGATGATATTAAGATCCCAGGGCCAGGGATGTAGCCTAGTGGCACAGAGCCTGCCTGGCAAGTGTAAGGTCCTGAGTTCGATTCCTGGTACCAAAAACCAAACCAAAACAAAAAAAGATCCCAACCCCGTCCTGTTACTCCTTGCTTCCTGGCTTCCATGAGGTAAACTGTTTCCTCTGCTAGGTCCCCTCTGCCCTTCTACTGGCTCAAAAGCTATAGGGGCCAAGTGACCATGGACTGAATACTTTGAAACCATAAACCAATATAAACCTTTCCTCCCTTTATATTGTATATTGAGTTAACTCAGATCTTTTGTTGCAGTGAGAGAAATTTCATCAACATATTGATTCAATCATTTGGCAGCAATATTCCTCCTCTGAAGCAGATCAAGTTTCATGCCACCAGAGTGAGAATGAAGGCTCTTCTCTTCCTTTCTGAGTCTGAGTCCCAGTGTAATGCTTTCTTCAAGCCCTCTGTGGGTGGGATGCTTTGTCATTCATTCCCTTCCAGATGGCTGCTATCACTTTCTCCTGCCTTGACTTGATTTCCTATGGGCAGAGACCAAATTACAGACTGTAAGTCTCATCAAATTAAAGAGGACCAACTGCCCAGTAGCTCTGACAAGACCACCAGACAGAGAAGTCTTTGGTGTGTTCCCTCAGATACTCTTTTTCAAATTTATCCCCAAGGAGAAGCGAAACTTAATTTGTCAAAGGTAATTTACAGCTTGTGTTTTCAGAGGAAGAAGTTCCCCTGAAGACATGTCTTTATGAAAGAATCTGGATGGAGAGCGTGGCTGTTGACCTGAGATGCAGCTGCTCAAGTGGGATAAATCACAGTGCTGTCGGTGCAGCCATGCATTGTGCTGGGCTGGGCACAGCGTGTCCATGCAGAGGTGGACTACATTTCTGCCCCAGGTCAGATGCACATCACAAGTTGCTCTGATGCAACAGAGAGGACTTTGTTACAGTCTGTGCCCCCTGTGTGGCTTTTGAATGATTCTTCAGAGAGCTTCCAATGACTGACAAGGGGAGATGGGCCAGGTACAAGGAACTGGTGAGCAGTTTTGTCTAAGTATTAAATGATGAGTGGAGGGGAAAAGTACAACCTTTCTGTTGTTTATCTAGAGGAGTGAACCAAATCTACAGAGGCAGAGGGCACTGATGGGACAAAGCCCATGGAATTGAAGGAGAATAGGATGATGCCAGCAATGATGATGGCAGTAACATTAGATAGTGAAGTCTCTGTGAACTTTAAGAGTTTCAGGGAAAGGGGCTAGGGATTTAGCTCAGTGGCACAGCACCTGCCTGGCAAGCACAATGTTGTGAGTTCAATTCCCGGTACCAGAAAAAAAGCCAAAAAAAAAAAAAAAAAAAGAATTTCAGGGAAATTCTACTAAAGTTCTCTTACAGAGTAAAATATATGTCATGCCGTGGTCAAGGGGACGGTTGCCCTGTGGTCCTGCATGGACCTAGTTTTTTGTTTTATACAGGGCTTGACACCAAGGTGATCTTAGTTTTTCTTGGTGTGTCAAGGACCAGAGCATCCTGTTCCTACGCATCTGCCAACACGTGTTGTCACTTTGCTTTGAGCCTCATTTCCTGGTTTATACTGAAAATTTTAGCAGGGCATTTTTGTTCATCATATGTCTTTACTTCTAGCATTGGAGGTTACATAATGAAATGCATGCCCCGGTGTTTTGATTACAGACAATGCTGCCTCCTAAGCAACGCACAATATGAGGAACACCTAATACACTGGCCTAAGCACACTGGCCCAAAAGTAAAAGCTGGAAATAGTGAGCTGAAAGAAGAGTTGACCCACTAGTGACCTTATTGTGCCAATAAACATAGAGTTGATTGTGACTGTGTGATGTGCATCTCACCTGATGTCCACCAAGTCTTCGTGAAAGGAGGAGGAAACATTGTTGGATCCATTGGAGATCTTGGTTCACTGGCATATGTCAGAAAGAATAACATCTCACCTGGGGCAAGTCATCCTCAAAATGACAAGGTGGACTCCAGGATGAACAGAGCTAACCCAGAGTTGTAACTCCAAGTGCATTTGTATAAGAGTTTCCAGCCAGGAACTTTACCAACTCCATTGCCTCAGTGTAGTGAAAACTCTCTATTGTGTTGACTATATTCCCGAGATAAAGAGAAAGGAAAGAAAAGAAAAACAAATAAGGGTTAAATAAACATTGAATATTTTTTAATAGAATTATTCTGTTATTACCTATTGCTAGTAACAAAACACTACTATGTAGGGGGGAAAATGATCTTTTACATAATGTAGCTCTTGAAAGGTTGACAGAATTCTTACTTGGGATCTCTTAGGTGGCTCTAGTAAGATGTTGGCTGGGGCTGATGGCATCTGGAACTTTACTTGGCTGGATGTCAGAGGTGTGCACTGATGTGGTCAGTGCTGATTGTTGGCCTGAGTTGAGAGGGGAATCGCTCTCCCTGAGAACATATATATGTAGGATTTCCATTGGGCTTGGCCTCTTCACAACATGGTAGCTGGGTTTCAAGTAGAACTCTTCTGAGTGCTAGTGTTTTTAAGGCAGCTACAGCCTTCATTTAGGACTGACTTGGGGCCAGTCCTGAGTGTTACATATGCTGAAACAATAACAGAACCCACTGTGATTCAAAGGGTGCGGAGATAGACTCCAGCCCCTGATGGGGAGCATCAGGGACACCCCACAGAAGGATATTTGAGATGGAAAATGTAGCCTTCTTTAGAAAATGTGGCTTGTTGTGAGTTTATAAACCCAAAACTGAATATAAAGTCCCTTTCAAATAGGCAAATACACATCTGCAATGTTATAGCACATAAACACAATCTTTCAGTTTGCAAGTTGATTCTTTCATTCATTCAAACAACTTTTGTCCAGTGCTTCACTGTGATGCCTTATGGTCAGTAAACAGCAAGATGAGGAAGATGGATAGAAGAGAGAGCAAGACAGGTAATGGTTTAGATAGGAAGGACACTCACACAGAGTGATATGTGCATAGTGGACAGCTGTTATGCACATGGGAGGAGACCAGCATATAAACAGAAAGTGAGGCTGTCCATAGGCGAGCCAGCAGGGGAGGCAGCCTGTGAGATCCTCGGGGACCCTCAGGATACCCACCTCATGCTGTTGTTTCTTAGCCTGAAAGATCTTGGTGGACAGCTACTTTGGCCAGTAGAGACCTTAAACCTGGATGTCTCTGCTTCTTTCTGGAAAGCAGTGCTTTAAACAATAATTTGACTGATGTGTAAAAAATACCACTTTCAGTTAGCATCTCAGAAACTAAAAGATGACACCACCTGAGTTCTTTTGGCCTGTGGGTGTCTCTTGGATAAATATTCACCGTAGGCATATAAAAGAAGTTTGCACTAGCTCAGTCTGTACTTCCAAAGTAGGGCCATAGCTGCAGTACAGGGCCCTGTGCAAGTTTATGAAGTAATGCATTCTAGCTTTGTTGAAATAGGAGGGTTTCTTTTTTCATTGCTTTTAGCATTTAGTATTTTATTCAGTATTTAACAATTACTTTTGATCCTTAATTGCTTTCAAAATCAGAAAAGCTCATTGTCTCATGAAAGTGATGTGGGATACATGTGATTAGAAATTGAAAGGCTAATGATGTTGATGAATGGATAGAACCCTGAAAATAAGTGAAAGGTGAAATATATCTCTCATATTTTTTGTTAAGTCCTTGGATGTGGAAACCCTTGTGTTTTGCTGTCCCAGGGAAGTTTGCTGTGGAGACCAAGTCTGATTATCCTTGTCCTCAGACAGCTGGACCCTGACTCGGGGCAGTCGGCATCCCTGCCCCTCTGCTCAAGCCTGAACAGATTTCCTTGGTTTTAAAACGTGAGCTTTTGTTAGATTATAATGTTCCACTATTTAGGCAGTAGGGAATCAAGCAAGAAATATTAAATCACTGGAGTAATAACTTAGATCATGGTTGGCAATCCCTTCCCATAAAGGACCAGATCCAGATAATTTAGGCTATGCAGGTCATACCATCTCTGTTCCAACCACTCAGCTGTGCTCTGTGGTATAAAAGCAGCCAGAGATAATATGTAAATGATAGATTCAATGAGAACCTTGTCACAGTCATGCAATTTTACTGTGTCACAAAATCCTCTTTTGATACTGTTTTCAACCATTAAAAAATGTGACAAGCATTCTTAAATCTCAGGAGGCAGTAGGCTGTCTCTGATCCCCAGGGAATAAGATACATGACTGATATAACTTTTTATGAATGTTTAGTTCTTTAAAATAAACCCCTAAGAAAGATTTAAAGTTGCCTTTAGATTTTAAGTTAACAAGGTGAAATTGACTTTTTTGTGTACAGGTCTGTGAATTTAAGACAGAATTGTGTGTCTAATGTCAGGATATAGACTGGCTCTTGTGTCCCACAAAACTGCCTCCTGGGCCTTCCTCCAGCCACCTTTATTCCCCACAGTGGTCTGTGGCAACCAGGGATATGTCCTCTGTTCTTACAATTTTTGTTTTTTAAAGAATGTCATGTAATGGAATCATATATTATTTAATTATCTAAGCTACAGGTATTTTTTTCCCCTAAATCCCAATTAACTGAATGCTTTTGCCACATGTCCAAGTTGTTGCAAGCCTCAGTAGTTTATTCTTTTTTTTTGTCGAGTAGCGTTCCACTGTACAGATGTATCACAGTGTGCTTATCCATTCACCTGTTGAAGGGCAATTGAGTTGTTTTTTATTTTTTGGCAGTTACAGGTATAGCAGCATTAGTGTATATGTACAGGCTTCTGTGAGAACTTAAGTTTTCCTTTCTCTTCCGAGGTGAATACCAGGGTGGGATTGCTCAGAGATAAGTGTGCACTCAGCTTTAAGAGAAACTGCCAAGCTGTTTTCTGGAACGCGTTCTTAAGAGCAGTGCCTGTGAATTGATTATCTCTTTGAACTCTTAAAATATTCTTATTTCTCTTTTTTTCTTTCTTTCTTTCTTTCTTTCTTTCTTTCTTTCTTTCTTTCTTTCTTTCTTTCTTTCTTTCTTCTTTCTTTCTTTCTTTCTTTTTCTTTCTTTTTTTCCTTCTTTCTTTTCAGAGTCTAGTTTTTATTGACATTTCTCTGCCACTTCCATAGTGCTCATGGTCCCATCCATAGAGGTTTTTCTTTCAATTATTAGGTGTTTTCATTCTCAAATTTAAGTTCTCTTTTTTTATCGCTTTCATGTCATTGAGGCACAATCCTTGTGTTTGTTTCCACACTGATTATCATTATTTGTTGGAACATCTTTATAACAGCTGTATTGAAGTCTTTGCCAGATAATTGCAACATCTATAACATCTTGTTAACATATATCAATTATTTGAGATTTGTCTGGGTCTTCTTTATGTTAAGGATGTTTTGATTGCACCTTGGAGATTTTAAATATTTTATGTTGGTTATGAGATTCTGGGTGTTGTTTAACCCCTGTAGGGAATGTTGCTATTTTTCTAGCAGGCAATTGACCTCTTGGTTGATGCTGCAAATTCCCAATAGTCCCTTGTGTTTGTGTTTTTGATGTCTCTTCTGCTTCCCAAGCCTTTGTAATGCTGTCCAGATCTGTCCCATGTGTGCCTCGGTGTGGCCAATCTGGTACCTGGATCTGTTTTGTAGTTCTGTTCTCAATATCTGTTTGGGGGCAGAGCTACAGGTGCATAGCTCATAAATGGTCTTGCGAGTTTGTAAACAACCCTACTGATCACTTCTTGGAGTTCCTCCCTCCTTACCATCTTCTCAGTACTTTCAATTCCCTGGGGCTCTCATTTCAGTCCTGCAGCCTCAAACCTTGGGTTTTACTTCCTGTTCACTTTGACTATGTCAGGCAGTTGGAGGACAGAGGGAAAAAAAGCAACCAGTGGGGTTCAGCCACCTATTGGACCTGCTCTTCTGATCACAGACACAGGTTCTTCCCAGTGTTGTGCTCCTGCAGTCCCCTTCTCACCTCCACCCACCTCCACATTTGTAGCGCTGCATGCAAGACAAGGAAGAAGAGGAAGAAAGTGGAAGAAAGAAGGAAACTCGGGTTTTGTCTGTGTACCTTTAGGGGAGGAAAGATACAGTCATCCTTGTACCCCATAGGCAAAGCTGGAAGGCATCTGTACTGATGCCTTCTGTGAGATTTGGGTTACTTCAGCCCTGGGCATGGTGAGGCATCCCTGATACTGCTCATTTTGTCCAATTTTGTCTAGATTTTATAGCTTCATTCAGTAGAGAGATGAGCAGAATATGCCTCCAGGTATTTTGATCAGAGTAGAGAATTTGAAAATTTTATTTCCTATTTTATTTCCTATTTTAAAGTACAATATTATAAACCCCATTTTGAGGAGTATTTGCAGATTTGAGTTCTTTTAAGATCCCAATTAGCCCCCATCCCCAAGCAAAATTAATCGTCATGCAGCTCTTTCGAAATATATGACATTAACTGTGGTCACCATGCAGATAATTAAAATGCATTCTTCCAGTCTGAGACTTTATCCCTCTTTCCTGATCCCTTTCTCCGTTTTTTGAAACCATCTTTCCATTGAATCACTAAGTCTGTGTGTTGGTATCCTGTTTTATAAGAAGAAGCAAGTAAGTGCTATCAAATGTGTTACTCAGCTTTCCATTACTGTAAGAAAATACCTGAAGTAATCAGTTTATACAACAGTTAGCTTTAATTTGATTCACAGTTTTGGAGTTTTCAGCCCACGTGCAGTTGGCTCTGTTGCTTTGGGCTCACAGAGCCCATCCTAGCAGGAGTGTGTAATAGAGGAAGCTACTCACCAGAAAGCAAGTAGAGAGAGGAGGGGCTGGGCCCCAGGATCCCCTTCAGGAGCACACCAGCATCATAGAGAGACAGCCTTCGGGACCCATCCAGTGGCTCCACCTCCTCCCAAAGCCACCACCTAGCCTCCAACACATGGGCTTCAGTGGGGGACCCCATCTAGACCATAGCACTGATGCGCACTGATTTTCAGGCAAACAAAACAAAGTTTCATAGTTGAATCAGTCAACTCCTTGAGTCCCTAATCTGGGAACTTAGTGTCCGGGTTGTAGGCCTTCAAACAGCCTGTTGATGCATAGTGTAAGAAGAGCAAATCCTTTTGTGTGAGCCCCTTTTTGTAGTTTTCCCCATTGTTATTCTATGAGAGAACTTATTTGAGTTTTTTTTTTGGCTGTGTGGAATTAATGTATTTGAGAACTATATTGAAAAAATATTGCAATAAGTACATTATACATAGGAGATTTTCTACGTTACAGGGAACTATTGGCCTTTGCTTTTTAGGCAGGTGTTTTGCATAAAGCACACAGTAATGGCTGAGGGATAATTCTGAATTCTTAAACTCCTCATTGAAGAAGTACATAGGTTAAAGTGTTATAAAAGAATTTTTTCTTTATGACCCTTCATCCCCTGAGGAACATTTAAAGATATGATAGAGCGGGTAACAGCAGCATAAATAAACTCACCAAGGTGTGATTTATCTGCTGTCTTTCTGTGCTGTTTGGTGAAAATTATCTGTCTTTGAAGAAAGTTGTCTCCAGTGAGCATGGGCTGAGGCTTTTCTCCTCATCGCACTCTTGGGCAAGTCTTCAGGGACATGGGAGGTGGAGCACTTTTGGACTGTGATGTGGAAGGAGGAACTGACTGCACGTGATGTGCTCTGGCTGGTGGTTGACTCACCGCAGACAGCTTGATCTGTGTGATTTTCACATTCCAGGCCACCAAGTACCTTCCTCATGCTTTGATCTATGGCAGTGTTTTCTGCAGACTTGGGTGAGAATTACAATGTGTCTAAGTCGTAATTAAGGTTGTGGTTCTTAATGACAGGGCTGGACCTTCCCTTTCTTCCCCATGTACGCTGAGCTGACAGTGTTTCTGCTCCTCGTCTGTTTCCACCTGATATCCAGGGCCATGTGCACAGTCTGTGGGGGATGAATAGATGGATATGGGGCCCAGAGTACAACTGAGGGCTGGGAGTTGACCTTAGAGATGTCTTCATGGCAAGAATCAGGCTTCTTCCAGCTAAAATCTATTTGGAAACACCAGGATTCTTTATCTAGGGCAGTGTCTGGTAACCTGAGTAACCCACCAAAAATTCTAGGGCCTTTCAGGTTGAATTAGAAATCCAAGGAGTGGTGAGAAAGGAAGTTAGTGCACATGGCGAGAAGCCTGGGAAGCTCGTGTGTTGAGGAGCCCTGGGCATCTCTCCCAGACCTGCTTCTGAGTGTGAATCCAAGGCTGGGTCTCCAGCTTATAGCACTACTGAGAGGTGGTGGAACCATTGGGAAGTTAGGCATGGTGGGAGAAGTTTAGGTCGTGGGGGGCATTGAAGGGACCTTGAGATCCCAGCCCTCCCCTTCCTTCCCTCTCATTTCCTGGTGAGCAACCCTCCTCCCCATGTGCTTGCTGCCTTGATGCACTGTGCTGCAGCAAGCACAGAGCAGTAGAGCCATGTGATGATGCGCTGAAACTTTGAGCCACAGGAAACATCTCCTTCTTTTAAGGAGATGTTGCTTATCTCAGGTATTTTGTAATGATGAGGGAACACTGACTGACACACCTGCTCAACTATATCTGTTCCTGAACTTACCTCATTTTCACTTTGTTTCTACTTCCTTGCTTCTGTTTCTAGTTTTTATAACACCCAAACCTGTTTTCCTTCCCTTTCCATTTCCAGCATCTTCAGATTAGTCATTCTTATTTTTGCACTTTAATTGAGACATGATTTATGTACTATACCATTTACTATTTAAAGTGTAGAACTCAGTGGTTTTTAGTATAATCAGAATTGTGCATTCATCACCACAATTAATTTTTAGAACCTTTTTGTTACACCAAAAGAGAAGCTCCATGCCATTAGCCATTGCAGCCTTTCTCCCATCTCGCCTCAGTGCTAACCATATACTCGTGTACTTTGTCTCATTGAATTTGTCTATTCTGTACATTTCATATAAGTAGAATCATACTATATGTGGTCTGTTGTGACTGACTCTTTTACTTAGCCTGTTTCAGGGTTTATCCACATTGTACTGTGTGTCAGTACTTTAATCCTCCTTATAGCTGAGTCAAGTTCTACAGATATAGCACATTTTATTTGTGTATCAGTACAGGAACATTTGTCTTGTTTCTTTTTCATGGCTGTTAGAGTAATACAGCTGCTGTGCATCTTCTTGAGAAATGGCTATTTAAATACTTTATACTTTGATCAAGTTATTTGTCTTTATTATTTAGTTATGCTTGTATTGGTTTGCTTGGGCTGTCATAAAAAATATTATGGATTGGGTGGCTTAAAGAACAGAAATTTATTTCTCATAGTACTGGAGGGTGAAAGTTCAAAATCATGGCACCAGGAAGATAAGGGCTTCCTTCTATGTGTGCTTACATGATGCAACCAGCTGTGGTCTCTCTTGCTTTTCTCGTAAGGACAGTAATCCCATCATGGGGCCCACCTACGTGGCCCCATCTCAGTCTACTTATTTCCCAGGGGCCCCTTCTTCAAATTTCATCACATGGTAGGCTAGCACTTCATATGAATTTGGGGAGAACACAAAACATCCAGTCTGTATTATTGTTCTTTATATATACTGAGAAGCCGCTCCTTAAATGTATGACTTGAAAATGTTTTCTCCTGTTTTGTGAGTGCCTTTTCCTTTTCTGGAAGATGTGTGTTAAGACACAAATGTTAATTTTGGTGTGTTTTATGAGGAAGGGGTCCAACATTTTTCTGTATGTTATGATTATATTTACACGTGCCCCCAAAACCTCATGCAGCCATAGATTGGGCTTTTGGGAGTGACTGGATCATGGATGTGGGATACTGGATTAGTCCACTGACTGGTTTAGAACCGTTCTGGATGTGGGTGATGGACTCACGGAGGAAGGAAGACTCACTTTGGGTATGGGTGGCACCAACCAATATGCTGGCAGACTAGATGGAAAAAAAAAGGAAAAAAGAAGGAAGCCTCACTGCTTCCTACCTGTCTTGCCATGAACTGTTTCTCCTCTACCACACCTCCTTGCCTCGGAGCCAGCCAACTGAAACCTCTACAAACTGTGAGCCAAAATGAACCTTTTTTACTTTAACTTGTGGGTGACAGGTATTTTGTCCCAGCAATGAGAAAAGTAACAAAAACAGTTATGTGAACACCCTGTGACTCTAGCACCAGTGGTTGGGAAGCGTTTCTTTTTTCCCCACTGAATTGTCTTGGTGCTCTTGTGAAAAATCAGTTGACTCTAAATGGAAAGGTTTATTTCTAGATCCTCATTTCTGTTCCATTGGTCTACATCCTCTCTCAGTTTCTGGGACTTGTGACTGTTTTGGCTATTTTTGGTCCCTGCATTTCCATATCAATTTTGGGGATGAGCTAGTCAGTCTTTGGGGTTGGGGGAAGCCGGTTGGGGTTAGGGGAAGCCAGTTGTGATTTTTGGTGGCATTTGTGCTGAATCTATAAGAAGATTTGAATTTTACCATTTTAACTATATCTAATTTTCCAGTCTCATGAACATAACTGGTTTTCTCATTCATTAACTCCTTCTTGCTTAATTCACCAGTGCTTTTGCAGTTCTCAGAGTGTAAAGTTTGTGCTGTGTAGGGGGATTAAGTGCAGTCTGTTCTTCAAACCCACAGGTTCCACATCCATGGCTTCACAAATCTTGGATTGAAAATATTTGAAAAAATTATCTGTGCTAAACATACATAGACTTTTCCTTGTCATTATTAAGCATAGCATTTACATTGTAGTATTAGGTATTGTAAGGAATCTCAAGATGTGGATATAAAGTATACAAGAAGATGTGGGTAAGTGGCTGCATGTACACACTATGCCATTTTATCCAGGGACTTGAACACCTGTGGTTTGGTGTTGGGGGTGGGGAGTGCTGGAGTTTATCTGCCATGAATATGGAGGGACCATTGTAATTTGTTGTTTTGATCTTATGCAAACAGCATATCCTTCGTTTTCACTGTCCACATTGCTCATTGCTAGTGTATAGAAACAGTTGTGTTTTGTATGTTAGCTTCATTTATACATCATGTGTTGGTGATTGACTTGTTCACAGATGGATTGACTCTCTTTCCAGCCAGCTCATCTGTGCTCCTAGGCATCTGACATGGTCTCTCTATTCAGAAAGCAGCAGACAACCTCTGGGTGGCTTTGGCTTCTTTTATAATCGGAATCACTGAGTGTTGCAGAACAGTGTGACAAGGACATTTCTCCTGGTGCCCTGCTCATGATGGGGAGGATGGCCTTGGCTCCTTGCTCAGTGCACTTTTCACCAGTCCTGGATGGGAAGGGCTGGCACCTGAGCCCTTTCACAGGTGCATGTTTCTTACTGTGCCTTCCTTACACCATACGGTTCTGGTCTCTGCTTGCCTCCACAAATGACACCATTCCCCCACCTGCCTCCAGTGTGAGCCTCTTTTCCACCCAGAGCTGTGTCCTACACTCAGGACTACAGGAGCTTGAGGCCCTCCTGGTGGGCTAGGGGAGGACTGGGTCTTCTCTGAGTGATTTTCTTGGTGATAATCTCTCCAGGTGGAGGTATGTGACCAGTTGTGGCTGTCCATTCTTACCCAAGGGAGAAATGATCCACAGGACCTTTAGTCTAGAAGATTCCAGAAGATACCTTGCCTTCCTTAGTCTGTGCAAGGGGCTGAAGTGCTCCTTCTGCGTGGGGTTGAGTCTTGCTGTGTCTGGAGCCTTGCATGGTGGTGGCATTGCCACACAGGTGCATGTTCTGGTGGACTGACCAGCTGTCCTGCCCAGCTCCCATAGCAGCACACCTGGCCTTCGTCTGTCCTCAGCAGTCACCGTGATGGGGACTATGGCCCCCGCTCACCTGCAGCCCTGGGGCATGCGTGGCATGGTGTCTGTTTAGGAGGTAGACACTGAGCCAGGTGCTGGCTCTGAGTTCTGGTCCTGCCCCTACTGGCTGTGGGATCTAGGCCAAGCTACTCAACCTTTTTGTGCTCCATTAACCTTGTCAGGAAGCTGGAGGTGCTCACAGGGCTACTGTGGAGGATGAAGGAGTTGGTGCCCATGTGTACTAAGACTCCTCTTGGTATGTGGAGCCTGAGTGCTCTTTGCAGGGAGCACTCAAAATGACTAAATGAAGCAACACATTTACCATCCTATCTTCTAAATCAGTGCTTGGTCTTCATTACCTCAGACATGTGCTCTAAGTAGCAGCAGTTCCCAAATTTTAGTGCAAGGGGCTTCTTACTTACAAATTTCCCAGGCCCACCCGAGTATTTGATTCTATAGACCTGGAATAGGCCTGGGATTCTGCATTTCTATGGACTTCCTAGGGGCTGCTGCTGATCACTAGGTGCTTTGAGAATTGCTGCTCTGTGGGGTGTGCTCATGTGCATGTGTGCAAATCTTTGGTGTACATGTGTGCATACAGATATGTGTGCCTGTTAGTGTGTGCACACATGCATGCATGCATGTATGCATGCACATGCACATAGGCCCAAGCTTTCTCATTGCCCAGGTGAGCCAGAAAGGTCCCCACCCTGGTCACCCCTCAGTGAGGGTAGGGAACCAAGTGGAGGCTGCAGAACTGGGCCTGCCCTTGGGACAGCCTGGTGAACCAGAGGCTTTTTTCCCAGGTACCTCTCTGCAGCAGCTTAGGCCTGGCCTTTGTTTCTCTTTCTTGCAGCAGGATTAGGACTGGATTCTGGGTAGGAACCAGACTGCATTTTAATTTGCTGGATTTGGTGGCCTCTTGAAGCTCTCTCCCAAATCCAGAGGACTATAGCCGGCGTTTCCACCCAACCCCCTCTCCAAGCTTAACCCCTTTATCTTCTGCTTATTTCAACAGGATTTATGCTTGATTAAGTTACTCTCTTTTATCATAATTAAAGAAAAATGTGGTGGGAGAGCCCTGAAAACTCTGGTCAATGAAAACCAGATTATTGAACGTACAGCGAAACAAGGGCGGCCCTGTTGCTCTGGCCCCTCCTGGGAGACTGGTCCACTGGGGGCTGGGCCAGGGCAGGAAGTTGCTGCCCTCCCATCTGCCCTGAAGGTGACAGGAGGCCATGCATCCTGCCCAGGAGCTGGCTGCTGAGGTCAGCGAGGGACCCCTACAGACCTGGGTTTCCTCAGACCCTTTCCTGGTGATGCCCATGTCTCTTGCTGCAGGATATGACTTGACTCAGTGTTTATAAAACACTCAATGCAGGTCACCATCCACACAAAGGCAAGGCTCTGTGGAGGTCCCGTAGCTGCCCTGGTGGTCAAAAAGCCTCTGGTCCTGGTTGGCGGGTGTGTGTGTATGTGTGTGTGTGCCTAAGGGAAAATACCTTGTTGCTGATGTTACAGGATCTCATAGCTCCTAGCTTCCTTGCTTCTCCCTTCCTAGAAGGATAAGAAAAATGTCCTTTCTGAAGGGCAGCTTCTCAACCTATTTTGGGGACCTTATTCCTTTTCAACAGCATCTGCTTTCAAAGACAGGGTCTCACTATGTAATTCAGGCTGGTCTTAAACTCACTATGTAGCCAAGGCTAGCCTCAAACTCACTGCGATCTTCCTGCCTCAGCTTCCTAAACGCTGGGATTATAGGTATGTGCCACCATGCCCTGCTCCAACTTCTTGTGGACTTACAATCTTCTGTGTTTATTTCGTGTATTTATAACCTTTCCTTCTCCACTAAATTCTTCACATCTACTTCTGATGGGTTCTTATTTCCTGCACCTCAGGAAAAAAAAAATTATACATTCCATACCTCTTTTGGGAAGATGTATACACTGAGGATCAATCCCAGGACCTCACACATTTTACACAAGAACTCTACTACTGAGCTGCACACCCGGCTTTCTTGTTATATTTCAGATGTTCCCCTCTGTACTACCTGGCATGAACTTGCTGCTTTACGCAGTCATAGCCACTATTATGGGATATGACATTCCTCTAAAGAACATGATGTTGTAAAGAGCTAGGTGAGCATGTTCATGAAACAGACTTTGTTCAAGGGGAAGTTAAGCAAAGCAGATGATAGTTACATTATTTATTATTATTGTTATTGTTATTATTATTACTACTACTACTACTTTGGGTGATGGATATGGAACCCAGGGGCCTCACACGTGCTAAGCATGTGTTGTACAACTATTTCTGTAGCCTCACATGTATAGTTTTTCAATGATAAAACTGGTATTAATTGCAGTTTGTTCAATAGTATCTATGTACAAAATACTCAAAATCTTGAAACCAGTGTAGAGGTATTGCAGGTTCACTGGATTGAGGACACACTTCTAAATAAGGGTTGCATCTTTCATTATCCATAATAAACTATGACAACAAGAAATGGGAAAACACATCCTGCTTACAGAAGCAAGCCATTCGGGTATCCAGGAAAACATTAGTAAAGGTGCATAATACATTTGCAACCTTACTGAACAGCTGGGAAGATCAGAATAGCTAGAAAGGAAAAGGTTATTGTTAGATGGGAGTGTAGTATCAGAGAGGTATCAGTTCTCACGAATTAACATATACATTTAATGCAAGTTCCATTGTCACCCCAGGCTGTTACTTTTTTAGCATTTGGATGTTCTAAAATCTCTCGAATTAAAAGAGGTCAAGAAAACCAAGATAATTTTTGAACAATATAATGAGATACTTGTCTGATCCGATGTGAAAATGTGATGTAGTAATTAAATTGATAAAATCAAAAGAATACAGTAAATTATCCACACATACATGGAATATATTGAAATTGAATAAATGCTAAATATGGCTTTCTATGGGTGGGGAAATAATGACATTTTTAATCAGTGGTGATAGAACATTTAAGTATGCTTTATACCCTGGAAAAATTTGTTTATTGTGATGAGGCAAAAAATCATTCTTAAGTCAACAAGACTTACAACAAAACTTAATAGAAGCTCTAGAGAATGGGGAAAAGACATTTAGAAAAGGAATTTTCACAAAGTGATATGCAAATAGTAAAATTAGAAAGAAAAGCTTGTTCTCCCCAGTTGCATTCACTTGGCTCTGGCTGCTGTAATAATTGCCATAAATTTAAATACTTAAAACAGCACACTGTATCCTGTCACAGCTTAGGAGGCCAGGAGTCTAGAGTGAGTTATATGGCTGGGCTCCTGCTGGAGGCTGTAAAGCAGAAGCCATTTCTCATATTTTCCAGCTTCTAGAGCTACCTATGTTCACAGTCAGCAGTGTAGCATCTTCTTGCCTCTCTCTGGGTCATTGTCATACCTGGCCCATCATCCTTTCTTAAGCTCTTGCATGCTTCTCATAAGGAGCTTTGTGATTGTTCTGGGCCCACCCCAGAAGCCCAGGATCACCCCGCCTCATCTCAGAACCCTAGTCACACAGCACACACTCAGCCCTGTAAAGTGAGATGTGCACAGCTCTGGGCATTGCCATGTGGGCATCTTTGGTGGGCCATTGTTCCATGACCCATACTACCTACCGTAGGAATTGTAAGTTAATATTTTCAACTCTCATATAGGCAATGTTCAAAGAGAGGATGTGGAAAAATGAACATATTCATTAACTGTAGAGTATAGATTAGTACCTGCACTTTGGCAGGCATTTAGCCATACCTCTTAAAATCAACATGTGCATCCACAGACTTGGTAATTCCATGTCTTGGAATTTGCCTCCTTGCTACACTGAGCTTCGGGGACATAGAAACATGAATAGGATATTCATAGCAATGCTGTTTGTGAGGAAGAAAAAGAAACATTAGCTAAGTGCTTATTGCTTTTGAAATGATAAGAAAACAAAACTCAAATGTGTATTTGTAGTAGGGAGCTTTAAACAATAATGTAAAAAGAACAAGGTGGTTCACCCAAATATTTTCAAGTCATGGCTCAGTGAAAAAGAAAATAAAATAAAAGAACAAAGACACTGGCAGAAAGAGCATGCAGATAGGGTTATCTAGAGAAAAAGCCATGCTTGCAACTACTTGCTCCTGTAGATGGGGAGAGAGCTGAAAGCATCAGTGGCAGAATACTGAGTGGTTATGTTTAGGGAGGTTGAAGTAGTCTCCAAAGTGACTTTATTTGATTTGAAAAGGGGAGTGTATTCACATGTAACTTACTTAGCATTCACATGTTACTTACATTTATAAAACAAAGCTTGGAAAAGAAGGGTAACTTACTTGCATAAATTCACGTATTTTGTAGTTGTCTCCCATGAATTGTAGGTGTTTCAGGGAAGTAGTGTTGGTTCCAGGGCCGCAGGTTCTATACCCAGTGCCCCTGGCATGCGGACTCAGCATGGGGACTCGGTGTGGGGCAGATGGCTCTCCAGGTCAGCTTCCTGCAGGTGTTTGTCCTGCCTGCTCAGCTGTAGAGGAGTGCGGGGAAGTGCACAGTCCCTTGCAGAGGTCTTTTTTCATCAGTGGGGTTGTTTTCCTGTTGCCTCTTATTTTTGCCTTGAGGGTCACTTTGGCTTTTTGTTCTCCTTTTCTGCCCCTGGATTCATCTCCATATGGAAGTCAAGAAAAACCTGAGACTTTGTGACTGCAGTCAGGCTGTGTTAGTCAGCACTGTGTTACTATAATGAAATATCTGAGGGTTTGGGAAGTTGTGGTCCAGAATCACTTGTCCTGTAGTGTTGGGCCAAGCAAGGTGAGGCAGCACATCATGCTAGGACCATGGGGCGAGACTAGCCATTTGCTTCTGCAGTGAGGATGCAAACAGCAAGACTGCAAGGCAGGTATTCCACAGTCCCTTCTAAGTGCACCCCCAGGAAGTAAATGACCTCCCAGGAGCACCCTATCTCCCAGGGGTACTACCCTGAGGCCACGTCTTTCACACAGGAGCCTCCAACATCCACAGCACAGGAGGATGTAAAGGTGATTCTCCTGGACCCACAGCGTCACCCTAGAAAGGGTCTGGTCCCTGTAGGAAGTCTAGCAGAGGTTATCTCCAGCAAGTAGCAATTCTATTGTCACCTTCAATGCAGCACCAGTTAGAGTGGGGGCCACACTGACCTGTAAGACATTTGGTCTGATGGAAACAAAGAGGCTGGTTGTTGTGATTTTCCTAGAAAAAAAATACCTTGAAGGGTTGTAATTGCTTTAAAAGCCCCAAACACAGAAGTATTATAGTGTTTTATCCTTCATGTATTACCTGGATATTATAAAAATAACTCTAGACCAAAGGAAGTCCAGTACAATAATTATCCAAGAAAGCTTTATGTCCAGCTGTTACTTAAAAAACAAAATCTTTGGCTTACAGTGGTAATAAAGTGAGTGGCCATGAGCAGAGGCCTGTTATGTCCGTGCCTTGTCCTGTTGCCTTCCTCAGAAAAGCAGCAGCCCTTAGACACAATGCCCCCTCCCCTGGCTTAATTCATTTGTGTACTCAGTCTTTATCTTAACCTTCTGCAGGACTCTCAAGAAAGGACTTCCTTGGTGACTCATGGAAGAGCACTTTTCCTTGATTGATTGGAATCAGCATGCATATGTCATTAGAAATAGAAATCAAGAAATACTATCAAACCAACGCATTTCCTTGTCTTTATATTCCATAAAACACATCCGTCCTTTGGTGCAAGAAGACTCAAGTATCATTAGTCTTATGCCCCAGGTGATAAACCTTTTCAAGTCTCTGCTCGCTCTGAATGATTCCACAATATAAATAACTTTTCCTTTAAAGACTCATCTGTTTTCCATTTTGATGGTTGGACTGTGTGGGTGGGGGATGCTGGCAGCCAGCAAGCTCTGGAACAGCTCCTACGCCCTTCCTGGAGAGCGACTTTAGTGCATCTTTCTCAAATCAACACGGACTTCGAGCCCCAGGCAAATAGGTCCCTGTAGGAAGTGAAAAAGAAAGCGACCTGTTTGGTGGCAGGGGGACGTAAAGGATAGGATGTCTTTTTGCTTGCCAGCATCCCTGGCTGGGAAGAGCAGTGTCTTGCCAGACCAGTGGGCAGTCTTGGTGCTGGTTTCCAAGCCTCAGAGGAGAGGAGGAGCCTGCCTTGGAGCGTGCAGTTGGGGCCTGTCTGCCAGGACTGACTCCAAAGTCAGATGTTATAGTGAATACTAACCCCAACCCTGTCCCCTTGAGTATCTTCCATTGGAAGTTGGGGGTGCCTTTGGGAGCCCTTTCTGGGGGGATTGTGCTCTTCTGGGTGACCTCCAAATGGGAACCTCTGTCTCTTTTTCTTGAAGGGGTGTGTATTATATATGGGGACATTTAGGGACTCAGCATAGATCTTGTCCTCAGAAGACCGCCCCTGGAAGTTAGAGGGGCAGTGGCCAGGCCTGCAGCCCTTAGCACAGGTGTGAGACTATAGCACCCTGTGGGCCTAGTTGGATCTAGGAGGGAGAGAAGTGGCTTCCTTGGGTCCAGCATTCCATCTGGGTGGGACCAGCCCCTCTTACCTGGCCCCCAGCTCTCTGTGTAGCTGGCACACGCTGACCCCTGGAGCCCCCATTGCATTCCTTTGTTGAATCATGCTTTGGGAAGGCAGGGTTGGGCCCACCAAAAGCCCAGTCCCTCTTGGACTCACCTTCCTCCTTCCCTGTCCCCCACTCTGTCCCATCCTTGGTGTCCTGGCATGTGTAACTCCTCCGGTTTTGATGTCTTCAGCTCCACTCCATGATGTCTTCACATTGGGTCCAGTGGTCATCTGGGTACCTTTTCTTTAACGCATCTTTCTGCAGTTTGACAGCTGATTTCTGGAGGCACAGTTCTATTCCTGAGGTCATGGGTATTTGGGTCCCATTCTCCTTAGAAGCCCTTGGAGCAGTAAGTAAAAAAATGAAATAGTCTCCAGCCCAGTGTCTTTCCAGGGGTTTTCTCCAGAGCTCCAGAACTGAAGGAGATTTGGCAGCCACGGCAGAGCGTGCTTTCTGGGGGGCCGAGGGGACAGACAGGACTCAGTGCAAACCTGCTCCACTGTGCTTTCAGAGGTTTCATGCCTTTAGAACCTTTTGGTTCTCGAGTGGAAGTCTGTCATCTCTTAGTCAAGTGCGCTACCGTAACAGAGCACTGCAGACCAGGCAGCTTGAACCACAGACATGTTGCTCAGTGGTTCTGAAGGCAGCCAGTCCAGGATCAAGGTGTGGCTGGTTCATCTCCTGGAGGGGGCTCTTCCTGGATGGTAGGTGGTGGTCTTCTTGCTGTGTCCTCACATAGTGGAAGGAGAAAGGCTGTCTCTTTTTGTATAAGGGCACCATCCCTATGAGACTGCAGCTTCCCTTGTGGCCTCCTTTAACTCTTATCACCTCCATATAGCCCTTGTCTTCAAATGTAGTCCCCTTGGACTTTGGTCTTTTAGCATATGTGGGGGATAGACACAATTCAATCCACAGCAAAGTCCAAAAATCCACTGTCATATGTATATATACAGAAATGTGTGTGTGTGCGTGTGCATGCGTGAGCTGGGGATAAAACTGAGGGTCTTATTCATGCTAGGCAACTGCTGTATTGCTGAGCTATACCCCCAGCCCAACTTCTTAGGTTTGAGGCCAGGAGGCTGTCATTCAACTTCCTCACCACAGTGGTGGTGCCCACTCAACCTGGCAGCACCCAGGAGTGCTATCCCTGAGTAGATGTCCTGTCTGGTCCAGCAGCCCCCTCCAACCTTGATAGCTGCCTATGATCACCTGCCCACTGCTACTGGGGTGATTGTGAGTGTGGTTGCACTGGTGTATCATTTGTCAGAGCTCATCATAATGTACCCCTAAAGTGGGCTGCACTTTATTGTACTTAGATTTCACCCCAGTAGGGTTGACTAAGAACCCTTTCTTTGTCCCATCCCTTCCCTTCCTGGTTCTCCCTGGACAAACCTCTTCATCCAGCCTGCATGCCTCAAGGTGGAAGGTGAGCAGAGGCTCTGGAGAGGCTGTCCCTACTCCAGCAGATCACTGTAACTTTCTCTGTTTTGTTTGGGTTCCTAATTTTGAACTGTGTCATGAATGCATTTTGCTTTATTTAGGGATATTTTGCAAAGCATGAAATGGTTGCTCTAAATGAGAACACATGTGTGGGAAATGCAGGAATGACGCCTCCCCTCCCTCCCACTTCCAGCCCTGTTTTGTTGAAACAGTCAAGGACCGGTGGCGAGTCTGTCTCATTTTTTATACAGCTGAAATTATGGAACATAATTACCAATGGAGCCCTTTTTGCCTGGTGAAGTCACCTGGGTTCTGGTTTTCTTCCCAGCTTTCCCAGTGCACAGTTCTAGCAACACAGGAACATCCAGGGACTGCTGTTCTCTGTGTGGGTGACCAAGCAAGTCACAATCTCTCACCTTCAAGCTGAGGACGGTGTTCAGTGGATTTTGGACTTAGCTACACGTTTTCCCCAAATATGGAGACATCCAGTTGTTTTGCAAGCAGCCCGAAGATCTCAGACAGCTTGCATGAGAGATTAGCAAGAAGCAAGAGCTGTCTGTGGATGGTAGCTCCTGGGTTGGGGGTGGGGCAGACGACATAAGCATCTACCTCGGAAGCCAGCACTCAGCGCTCACCTCGCTTGCACCCTGGCAGAGACCCCCAGGAACCACCGAACAGTGTTTCTTTGTGCTCTGGACTCCCAGGACAAACGAACTCGAGCTGGTAGCTAGCAGTCTTGCCACAAGCCAGCGGTTTAAATCAAAATAATCACTTAAAGAAACGGTAGGGAATCTAGCCGGAGCACCATTTCCTCTGCCCTGAAATACTAAAATACATTCTGATTTATGCTGTTGGCTCTGGGCAGCTTGCTGAAACGTGTAGAACTCAGAGTTATGATAGCCCCCGCCCCTTCATCCGCCCCACTGCAGGGATAAAAAAGCACTTAAGAAGGAGAGTTTGTGGAAGGCTGTTAGTGCCAGAGAGTGGCTGTTGAAAGGCCCTGGTCTGCAGGGAAGTGGCGATCGGAGGTGAGCTGTGCAGGCAGACGGCCTGGCCCAGCAGCCTGACCTGGAAGCAGCTGAAGCCAGCACTAGGATTGGTTGGGCTTTGAGTTGTGATTTTTACGAAAGCCATGCTGTTCATGTCTAAACAAATGAACTTAGTTGGACTTTTGAAAACTGCCCTTTCTCTAGAGAGGTAAATGTAGGGCCGAAAATACAGAGTATGTTCAGGGCCTCAGATACATGACGTCAGTGCCCTACCAGCAGCTGTGTCCACAGGTAACTGAGTGTCTTTTCCCAAAGTAGATTTGGAACCAGATGGGAATTAATGAAGGATCATTTCTCACATGTGTTGCTTTTGGTGGAGTCATTGAAGAGTGACCTTGGGGGTTGAACGGGGACACCATTGCTCATGCTGTGCGCCCCTACCCCTATCTCTCCTTGGTTCAGGGTGTTCCTCCTCCTTCCCCTCAGCGAAGTCCAGAATGTCCACCCTGGCCCCTTCACTCTGGAGAGTCCTTGATCGAAGCAGGTGTTCAGGCCTCTCCTGCCTACCCCTATGTCCCTGGCACGGCTGTCACCACAGACCTTGATGCACACAGGGAGGAGATGCAGCCGCATGAACTCTGGAGACATTCCTTTCTAGTGTGAGCCAGTGGGAGAATGGAGTTACAGTGTTCAGGGAAAACCAGTTTCTCCCAAGAAAGCGAAGGATCTGGGTCTGTACCCGCTACTCCCAACCAAGATCAGCATTTTAAAAAGGAATTAGTGTGTTAGGTGGGAAACAAAAACATTTCTGGGAAAGTAAGTCATTATAGAATAGGCCATCTTGATTGGACCATGTAACTTTTGAAAGATGTGTACACTCACCCTGTTCCAGATGGGGCGGGGCCTGCAGGGCACTGGCCTGAAGCCTTGGTACTTGTGTTTGGAGCTCTTATCATGGGAACCTGGGGCCCTCTGGGTGCTGGGCCTGGGGTGAGGTGTTCCCACATGCCTGCCAAGCACTGCACGCACCCACCACACTTCCCTGTCTGAGGCTATCTGGATAACCACAGCTGCTCCTCCAGCGTGCAGATAGGCAGATATCCTGCTCATGTATGTAAGGACAGTTCTCACAGACTGTCCTTGCCCCCATTTCCCGCTCTTTAAATTCCTATCCTTGTAGCAAATGGCTATGAATGTAGAGTACAGTGCAGAGCTCTCTCAGGGGCATCACCAGATGGGGTGCCTGCGCTTGTTGCCCATGTTTTCACCTTGGGTCACAGGGAAGGGCACACACACCCCAGAAGGGCTATTCCCCTTGCTGGCGGTATAGATAAGCAAAGAACTGGTTGGAGGATGCCTGGGTCTGGTTAGGAGTGCCTCCCTGAGTCACTGGGATTCTCCAAGTCCCTGCATCTCCATGGCACACCTTGGGTCACAGCCTCACCAGGCAGCAGTAAGATACTGGGTGTAATCATTATCTTTATCCTCTGAGATTTGGGGAGGCTGCAGACAAGTGGAGGTGGGTGGGCTGCTGCAGTTTCCCCTTGGCTGGTAGTGGGTACAGATGGCTGGCCTAAGTACCATCAGATTGGCCTCACCCCAACCTAAGAAGACAATGCTCAGGCTGGGGACCAGGCACCCTGGGACCAACCTGCAGTGTGGAAGCCGAGGTGGTCAGCCTGCCCTGTTTGTGCTTTAGTTTTCTCAGCTGTCAGACAGAACAGCAGTGGGGTCTTTGTGAGAATCTAAGGTCATAATGGTGTGGTCTGCACCTGAGCATGGGTGTTGTAATCAGCTCAGCAGTGGTGATAATGGTGCTGGGAGATATCCATGTTGCTAGGGAACTGGGTGAGAGGGGAAATGTTCTCTGATGCTACTATTGTCATCCCCTCTATCCAGCTTTGCTTTCTGTAGTTTGTATCATTTATTTACAGTCAGCCACAATTTATGGAAGATTTCAGAAATAAACAATTCATAAGTTTTAAATAACTTTTTTTTGGTGGTACTGAGATTTGAATCCATGGCCTTCAAATTGAGGTCTATCCTCAGCCTCCACTTTAAAATTTTTTTTTTCCTAATCTTGTGACAGGATCTGGCTGAATCCATTAGCTGCCCAGCCTGGGCTCAAACTTGCCTTCCTCCTGCCTCAGCTTCCCAGAGTTCTACTTTATTATTATTGTTAATCTCTTTGCCTATTTATAAGTTAAACTTTGTTATGGATCTGTATATGTAGGGAAAACTTGTCCTCTATGAAGAGATTGTCACTATGTGCAATTTCAGGCATCCCGTGGCAGCTTACAGGGCTTCCCCTCTGAATAAAGGCTTTCTGAAAGTCCTTTTTGTTGTTTCTCCTCTTTGTGCTTTCCCTGCCCTTCCTTTAGTTCCTTCTCCATTCCCTTCTTCTTCACCCAGTGCTGCTTTACAAACAGAGACCTTCATGGAGCAATTTGGATGGAGCCCATTACTGAGAGGTAGCAGAGCCACCAGGGGCCGCTTCCTCCCTGGCTACCCTTCCCTGCTGGCCTTGGGGCAGGCCATCCATTCTCCTTCCTGCTGGAGATGTAGGCACACCCCTTGTGGTGGCTGTTGGGGTCAGGGTGCAGGAGGAAAGGTTCAGTTGCTCAGGTACCTTCAGTATAAGAAGCAGCCTGTCCAGCATTCTCCTCGTGGCTGGGACCGTTACCCAGTGCCCATGACTCATAGGAGGAGAGGTTTGTTCGTGGCTCTCCATTTGAAAGTTCCAGTCCTAGCATGGTTGGCAGCATGATGGAAGGGTCTGGGTGGAGAGAAGTGGCTCCCTCATGGTGGCCAGGAAGCCGAGAGGGGAAGGAGCCGAGGCAGGAGACATCCACCAGGCCAAGCCCTGCCTCCCTGCACAGTTAGCCATAGTCCTCGTGAGACAGTCACCCTTCAAGAGCCCTGCTTATGAACGCATGAGGCCTCCGGAGACCATGTAGATATGAGCCAGAGCAGGTCCAGGAAGAAGCCAATGGGGATAACAGGAAGGGCTGGAGGGGGCCCCAGGAGGCTGGCATCCGAGGCAGCCCATCTTTGCAGACCTGAAGGCACAGGGTCAGGGCAGAGCTTATCCCTGGGTTGTCAGGGAAGCTGAGAACTTGCAGAGGGAGGAGGGAGGCCTCCGGGGAGCCCAGAGGCAGTGCAGAAATCACACTGATCGGTAGCTGACCTTGTGGTTTCTCTAAGTATTACCTCTGGAAGTAAACCAATGGAAACATAATATTAATTTAGCAGTATCTTTTTTAAAATTTTAGTATCTTTTAAAATTAATGTCCTTTTGAATTTCAGGCCTTTGACTGGCAGCAACTGCAGCTTTTCCTCTGAACCTGTAGAGGCTGTCCTGCAGGCACTTGGACAGAAGCAGCATTCTGAGACCTAGACAGTTTGATACCTACTGGGTGGAAGAACATGTAAAGTGTTGATGAAAGAAATATGTAGCTTTGAAAAAGACTGTTGTACATTTGAGAAGTCCTTGTTTAGGCTCCAGAAAACACTGTTTTCCATGTCTTGGAGGGGAGGCACTGAATGTATCAGTGAGCTCTCACCTGGGCCAAGATCTCTTGTGCCCTCACCCTCATCCTGCCCTGTGAGCTTGAGGGTGCTGACCAGACAAGCAGCTCGTGAGGAAACTGGTGGGAGGAACCAAGGGGACACCTGTTCCAGTTCCCTTCAGCCTGTAAGTGCACATCTTGTGACGTAGTGTATTTAAGGAACCCTTCTAATTTATCTTTTGTGGTTGACACAAAAAATCTTCCAAGTAATGCCATTAATCCTCACATCCTCTTATTGTCACATAGACAAAGTACAACAAAATGCATACAGCTGAGTGGTTTAAGAACAAACAGGCATACGAGATCCAGGCTGTGCATGTCAGGTCTGGGTTTAAGAACAGGGAGCTCCTGGCATCTCACCAAGATGGGCACATGGAGCTATGGGCCAGAGTTTAGAGAGAGAGAGGCCCACTTTGCTTGTCACATGTCTGTCTTTTCTTCTTCGCTGTGCATGTGGCAAACACTGGCCATCAAGAGCCTAGGACTGTGCTGCTGGAGGGCGAGGGAAATGTGGCCTCCATCCGGAGACCTTGTCATCATTGTGGCCCAAAATCTGAAGAAGGAAGTAGGCTGGAAAGCAAGCATCAGGCAGTTTTTCTGCATTGGGATAAGGGCTGTTTAATGAATAGGGGTCTCCGGGAGGCCATTTGTATGGTGGACCAGACTGGATTTTGCAGCATAAGGGACCTGCCCCTTTAAAGGCCTGGGGCTTTTGGTGGGCTGTAGAACTCTGCTTTTCCTCATTCGTAGTAGGAGAAGGTTAGAGAAAGGAGGAATGCAGTAATGTTACCCTGGGTCATTGTGACATTTTAATGAGGTCATGCATATATAGCCCTGTGAAACTTGTGGCTTTGACTCGAATTATACACATCCTCTTTGATTTCTGTAAGCTACCCAGGCCAGTATGACTTCCCATCCTCCAGTATGGCCTGCTGTCTTGCTTCTCTGGGACAAGTGGACCTGCTCAGGAATGTTCACCAAGCATCCTGACATCTTCGGCAACCTGGATGGCTTCTCCAGAGTCTCCTTGTTAGGATGACGTTGCAAAGCCCCTAGGCCATTGCAGGATGCTGGTGTGGATATTGCCAAATCACTAGAGCTTTTTAATGAGCCACTGAAAGAAACAGGCTGTTGAATAGAGAGGAATGTGCTTTCTCTGTCATCTCCTAAAATAGCTAGTCGAGAAATGGGAGTTACATTAAGCATATCTTGACCCCCAGGTTGTCTTGTGCCATCAGGTAAGAAAAGTGGCTTCAGACTCCTAATACTCCTTAACACACACCACTCCCAAAAGACAGGCGCACACATTACCGTGCACACACAGGCATTTTCTGCACATACCTCACATATACAGTCATACCACTCACGTAGGTACCACGCACACTCATACACACACAACACATATACATACATACATACATCTCGTACATATATAAATATACATATACTCGCATACACACCAAACACATATATATGGCAAGCCGCTCCAGGCATACACATATACACATGCGGACACATACACCACCCTGGTCTAGCACATCAAGAACCAGCTAGGGAAACTGAAGAAGGTATTTTAATGAAGAAGGTAAGCCAGTGTTGCCCATCTTCTCAACTCTACGACTGCCATCTTACCTCCCAGGACAACTGTGTGTTCTCAAGCATCTGTAACCTTCCCTGCCTGCTCACACACACCTTCACTGTTACTTGGTGGGTTTGTTCTCAGTGTGCTGTCTCCTCCACGTCAGCCTTGTGATCAGGCTGCCCGCCAGCCATGCCAGGTCCCCGCACCTTGGGCTATATGTACCTTGTGCACCTCTACTCTGATGTCATTTTATTTTATTTTATTTATTTTAAAAATAAAAGGTGAGGGCTGGGGATTTAGCTCAGCGGCAAAGCGTCTGCCTGGCAAGCTCAAGGTCGTGAGTTTGGTTCCTGGTACCGGAGAAAAACCG
>NW_004955515.1:435949-488938 GCF_000276665.1 Chinchilla lanigera
TATATTGAACAGGAGTGGTGACAGCGGACACCCTTGTCTTGTTTCTGATGTCATTTTAACTCTGCCTAACTTCCAGTTATTAGGGTTTCCTCTATACCAACTGAAATTTATCCAGTTTTCCCTTAGAGTTGAGAAAGAGACCTTCTCTGTAATTTCTGCTCAGATAGACTTCTACTCTATACTGAAAAACAAGTTTACTGTTTCTTGTGCTCTTTCATTTAAAATTTATGCGGGATCCCTTGCTTTTATGAATGCTGGGTTTCAGAAAAACTTGTAATGTTTGTACCAGCTCAATACCTAGACATAAAATGCCTGCTTTGCTCTTTTGAAAGGGGTGGTAGGAGAGATCACATTTTCTCTTGCATGTGCTCAGGGTGTCTGTCCCTGGAGTCTGGGCCCCTCACCTCTGGAGAAGCCAGAATCTTGCCAGGGGAGCCAGCGTACCAGGTCAGTTGGGGGAACCCTGCCCTGCTGTTACAGCAGACCAGGATCAGAAATGAAGGGCCGGGGTGTAGCTCAGTAGTGGAGCACTTGCCCAGCCTGTGTAAGGCCCTAGGTTCCATCCATATGCCACAGAAACGGGGGAAGAAAAGAAAAAAAGAAGTGTTTGAAAAGGAGGTGCTCTGGTTTTGCTTTCAGAATGTTTCTGTGCTATGTCTTGTGCTTTCTTGAAAACACAAAGGTGCTTTTCTTGCTGGGCTGGGAGGAGATGGCTTCCTGGCTCCATTCTCTACATCCTGGGCCTCAGGGTGGGTGTGCAGAACCTGAAGCCCTGGAGATCAGAGTGTGTCCCTTATCCTGCCTCCCACCATCCACAATCTAAAACCTAATGGCTTGGTTGGCTCGCTTTGTGCCCAAGTGACCGCATGTTGGTTGGTTTAATTTGCCTCTGCCGGTTATCAGAAGTTGAGCATTTCCAAAGGTTTATTTTTATTTCCCTCTTCTGTAGGCTGGAGGGCGGCGGGTCTTTTGGGATATGGAAGGAGAATATGTACCTAGGTAGTCTCAGGGTAAGGTTACGGTAGTGACTTTAACTGCTTAATAAACCATAGATCCCAAAATAAACTCCTGGACAAGCAGTAAAAGCTACACGTCAACATACAAAAATGAAACCAGTCCTGTGAGGATAGAAGGAGCATCTGGTTTTTTTTCCCCAAAATATGTATTTAAAGTGGCAGTTTGACAATGAAAACTATAATTTGAGAATTTTTTCTTTTATGTGTTCAAGTTTAGAAAGTGTGAGCACGTGGCATTTTAATCAGCGCCTTTTATTCTTAAACTTCTACCTTGTAGTTTAAATGAAAGGACAGCAGTGATTAACAAAGTGTTTTTTTCGTACTTGCCAAATGTGTGTAAACTAATCTGAGAACCCCAGACCATAAGACATTTTTTGGTGCACAATTGGAATCTTTCTTCTCCTTTTAAAGTACTTTAAACATCTGGAAAATTAGACAACTGGGAAATGAAAGATTTATGAGATGGTTTTGAGAATAACGGCTGACCCTTTAATTGACTGGTCCCCTTGCCCAAGCTCCTTACAATCTCTTACTTTTGGGTAAGACTCCTAAAATGCAAAGAGGTGGAGGAGATTGTGTAATACAGGCAGGTTCTCCCCTTCCTCTCTTAAATAGTTAAGTTGCAGCTTATATACTTAGTGATTTTCACTTATTGTTATAATTTTTAGTTTCCTTTTAGTGGATAGGATGTGATCTTATTACATGGCCAGGAAACAGAGCAGTACCGAAATTTTAAGGATTTAATAATAACATGCACATATATAGTTTTTAAAAATTTGATGGAAGCTTCACAACCACTGTTATGGTTGAACAGAAGTGGGTGAGATGTGCTGGCATATAGTGTGCAGTGGGATGTCCTTCCTCAGGATTCTGCTCAAATGGGACATAGTAGCCTTAGAGATCTGACAGAGGTCAAGATACAACCAGAGACAGCAGAGGGACTGTGCTGTTCCACTCTATTACTGTGATGAAATACTTGAGACAGTCAACTTTAAAAGAGGAAAGATTTATTTTTAGCTCACAGTTTCAAAGGTTTAGTCAGTGGCCCGTTGGTCCTACTACTTTGGGCCTATGACTGCACAATATATTGTGGTGGGCACATGTGACAGAGGAGACCCATTCACCTCCATCTATCAGCCTGGGTATCCACATGAAGCAAAAAAAGAGACAAGAAGGGGCCTGGGTCCTCATATCACCTTCAAGGGCACACCCCCAGTGTCCTAAGTAACGTGTGGTCCCAAAGCGACTCTCAAGTACCTCAGGGCAATGGTTTCCACCTCCTGAAGTGTCCACCACCAGCAACAGTGCACAGATGAGGGACTGAGCCTTCAACATGTGAACCTGGAGGACACTCCAGATCCAGGGACAGCAGACATCTTGGTCCAGAGCATTGCCTCACTGCACACCCAAGACTGAGCATGTCACTGACTCGTACATGGTTTACTCCTTGCCAAGACTGTTGGAGGAGCAAGTTGTTATTCAGGACTCAGTAGAATGGAAAACCCAGTGCTTGGAAAGTTTTGAAACTTTTCTGAAGTCTGTAGCCTGTGAACAGCAGCTCACCTAGACCATGCTTTAATCTGGGATGCTCCAGATGTGGGAGGGATAGGTGGGTAGGGAGTTGTGGGTCTGGACAACATTGTGACCCAGGACACTAGCATGGTGGGACTCCATGTTCAAGTAGGTGAATCTAAGCCCTGGTGTTTAGGGGACAAATGTAGTGGGAAATGTACATAGGACAGTAGGGGGTGATGATTAGAAAGCACTGTCAGGGTGTTGACAAGTTCAGAAGTGAACACTTTGGAAAGGAAAGAGGGACACGCAGGGGAAGCGTCTCATGAGAGTGTGTTTGTCATGTGTTGTTGAGAACAAGACCTCTTAGGGGTTCTTCACAGGATGGGACTCCCTGCCACCATCTGTCAGCCTGTGTCTCCATGGTGGGTCCTCCTGAGTCACAGGCTCATGGTCTGCCGTCTTTCTCGCCTGCGTCTGCTGCCCTTCCTGGGGAGGTTTTTTTTAATGAGGTTTTGGAAATGGAATCCAGGGTTCAGTCATAGCAGGCAAGTGCTCCACTGCCAATCTGCATCCCCAGTCCTCTTGGGGAGACTCACTTACTTCTGTTTTTTAGCTCTTATTGTAAGATTCCTGCTGCCAATGCCATAGGCTCCTGAGTATCCTGCTGTGGGGAGCTGGGGATTTCCCGAGAACACTTTCCATGTAGGGAGTGCACCATGCAGTGGAGAAACCTGCTCCATGTCCCTGGAGCTGGATGCACATCAGGGCAGCCCCCAGGGTCCCCTGTGTGGTGTTTTTGCTGCTACTGTGTTTCAAGTCTGCAGAAGTAGGTCTGGGACAGTGTGTGCAGGAGAAAGCAACACAATTGTCCAATGCTCCAGCCACGGTGCAGTTACATAGATTCTATAAAAATCACCATGACTGGAGTGCTTTAAGATAGATAAGGTCAAACCTTTGGAGGAGTGACAGCAGGTTTGGTGAACAAGGCACAGCACTGGTTGCCTTAGCAGAGGGTTCTACTCTGCACAGGCTCAGGTGGTGGGGAAGACCTGGAGGTGAGACGGGAGGTGCGGCCTGACCAGGTTGGTGGTGGAGCAGAGTGAAGCTTCTGTTCTGCCGCTTTGGACAGGGGGCAGCTTGTGAAGACTCCGGGGGCCATGTGTCTGTGGGGTTTTCTCTGGGCATCCTCAATCCCCTCGTCACATTAGCCTGGCCCCTCTTCTCCAGCCAACCGACTCACAGTGACGTCCGTGCCCAGAGGCAGAATGCAGGATGCATTCCTGGGCCAGACTGGAAAAGCAGTCATTTCCTGGCGGAGAGCTTGGTCGGGGTATAAAGTGGCCTCTCTTGAACAGAGCCTGCACTATCGAGTTTTATTGGTGCTGTGTTTATCCTGGGCCTGGGGAGTCCAAAGCCGTTGCGCAAATGGAGCTTTTCAGGAAACTTGCCTGTGTGGGGGCAGACCCCACCTCTCTTGGGTTGGACCTTACTTTCCTTCATTTCAACTTTGGGGCACACACCCTTTGCATAGGCCTTAGACATTCAATTCCACTTACATTTTTCCTAGTTGGAACCTTAAGTGTGACACATGAGTGTGTCCCTTGGGGTCGTACATGTGCTTTGCAGCATGTGACTCTTGCCCATATGTGCTTCTCTTGGCTTAAGGGACAGGCTGGATGGCTGCTGACATGTATTTGTTGTTTTCTTCCACACGGGAAGTGCAGAGTGTGTGTCTTTGGTCTCCACTGGAGTTAAATACAAGGAAAAGTCAGATGGACTGATGTGGAGCTGAGTTCAGGATTAACATTTCCCCTGTGGCTTTATTTTTAAAAAATCCACAAAACTCAGGTGTCCTTCAAGCTGAGCTGGTTGTAAGAGTTAGCTGCTGTCAAACAAATGGAAGGAACTGCTCTTAAAGGTCTGTGGAGCCTGAGGGGTAGGAGATTAAGCATAGCACCCAGTTTCAAGCAGGTTCACCAAAAGTGGGTGCCCTGGAGATGCTCCTGGGAGAGAGGCACCCTGCTCGGGCTTCTGTAGCCCTTCTTGGCTCCTGCTGTTATCCCTGGAGCCTTATTAATGTACTGTTCTCTGTATAAAACAACATTTACAGGCTTTTGCCATGGAGATGGATGTGCCGGAACCTGAGATCCATTCTTACTTTCCGCCCTTCAGCTTGAATGAGCTCAGCAGCACCTCCCAGCTTGGGCAAGGCTCCCTGCTTCAGCTGGTAGAAGCCTGAGGCCAGGGCCAAGATTAAGGGAAGAAATCACACTGCTTGCCTGTGGGTTGGAGTTTCCCAAAAGGGAGCTTGGAGGAGGTATGGTCTAAAATGCACATCAATTGAGGGGCTATTGCTTGAATTCCCTTCAAGCTAACCTTCCCTGCAGGACCCAAGGGTCTGCCTCTCAGCTAAAGCTGCAGGGAGAAGACAGCAGAATATCAGAGGGAATACCCAAGCTGACTTCTTCTTGGATTTGGGGCCAAGGAAGGCCCAAGGGCTTAGCTGAGCTGACCAGGGAAACGCTAGCAGAGAGCAGGTTCTGTATGAGGAGTCAACGACTTAGACTTCTCTAGTGACAGGGTCATTGCTGAGAGATGTGCACAAATGAGTTGTCTGCCTACAGAGTGCTGGGCATCAGGTTTGGCCTGGAATCACTCCATGATGAGTTCCAGAAATTTGGTCTGAACATGCAGAGAGGCATGGCTGCGATTTGAAAGGAGGGAACACCTGTGTCAGGGAGAAGCATGGAGTTGCTATGTGGGTAATGTGAAGCGTAGACATCCATCTGGAGGTAGTGGGATGAGGGACCATCCTGGGGGTGCTGGTTGGGAGAGGAGGGATTTGCAGACAAGATAGGGTGCGGAGCCAAGGTGGACACGTAGACAGCAATGAGCCTGAGTGGCAGCAGGGTCCCCCTCCAGATCAGGTGTCACCTCCCTGCCCTGGTTTAGTGGCAACCCCGGGGCTGCGCCTCTGACTGACCTCTTTTGGAGAGAGGACTTGGTGTGCTGTCTGTCAGTCTTCCTTGCCTTGACCTCCTGAGGGCTTTGCAGGGCCTGGGGGAGAGCCCATTCCACAAGTGTGCCCCAGCTTTTGCTGTTCAAGTTCCAGCTTGTCTAGGAAGAGCTGTGCTGGGCTGGGTGCTGGGGGATGGGAGTGCCCTGTCTGCAGTTGGTGTCCCTTCTGCCCCACACCAGGGGCCCTCTGTCCTCCAGAGGGTCAGGACTATACAGTGCTTCTGATTTCTCCCACGTTTTGTTTCTCAATATTTTATCAGAGTGATTTGGGGAGAATGTTAGGGTTGAATCCGAGACCCAAAACCAGTAGGTGATAGATATGAGATTTATCACAAGGAGTTGACTTACATGATAGGGTCTGACAAGGTATCTTAGTCCATCTTCTGTTGCTATAACAGATTGTGTGAAACTGGGTAACGTATAAAGAAGTTTGTTTGGCTTATGGTCTTGGAGACTGGAAAATCGAAGATTGGGCAGGTGCATCTGGTGAGGGCCTTGCACTGTTTCATCTCTAGCAAAAAGCAGAAAGGCAAATGGGCACAAGCAGGAGAGGCTGCCTCACTTGTGTCATAACAAATCTAGTCCCATGAGAACAGAGCCAGAGCTCACTCCCTAGAGCAAAGCATTAATCCATTCACAGGGTCCCATGACATGAACCCTTCCTGCTAGGCCTGTCTCCCACATCACTTCCCTGGGGCCCAGCCTCAGCAAGGGTTTTGGTGGGGATTCATCATGTTTAGACAGGAGCACTCCATCAGGAAGGTTGCGGGGGCAGTCAGAACTCTGGGGTGCAGGCTGAGGCTGCTGTGCATCTTTCTTCTCACCAGCACTGCTACTGTGCTGCTAAACTCTTAGCTGAGGAAACGAGGCCTGCCTGATCTTGGATTCTCCAGTCTCCAAAACCAGGAGCCAAACAAACTTCTTTATAAATTATCCAGTTTCACATATTCTGCTATAGCAAAACAGAAGATGGACTAAGACACCTTGTTCATCATGTAAGTAAGCTGTCATCTTGGATAATTTCTCTACTTTAAGTGAACCATGATGAGCTTCAGTCATGTCCCAGCATGCTTCAGAGTGGCACTAGGTCCATGTTTGACTGATGCCTGTGATGTAGACACATGGACCCCACTGTCACAGGGAGGGAGCCCAACAGCCTGTCTCTGCCCAGGTGACCCTGAAAGTTGGCAAAGACTCAACAAACCTTCTCATTTAACTTCTGGATGTCTACAAAAATAACTTATACTTTCTTCTGTAGTCACTAAATTTTTTTTTGTTTTGTAATGTTGAGGGTCAAAACCCAGGAGGGAGGGGAGGAAGTGGGAAGAAGGGGACATAAAAAGATTTAAGATATGTTGTATATTTGTACTAACTCTCCAAGATGAATGTAATCATTATATACTGCAAACATGTACTAATAAAGACAAAAAATTTAAAAAAAAATCGCAGGCCTTTGTACATGCTCAACGAGGGCTTTACCACCAAGCTACATTTGCATATACATTTTCCTCTAAATTTTAGACTGGTAAAATGTACCATTATCAACCCAAATAAGGACCATTTCTTCTCCATTCCTGGAAAGGAAGTGAACGTGTCCGGAGTTGCTGCACTGCTGGCCATCCTGGGCTCAGTGAGAGATTCACTTAGGTTGTCCCCATTCCCTGCCCATGTTCTATGAGGTCAGCTGTATGGTGAAGGTCACCCAAGCAGCATACAAATACACACAGGATGGAGAGCCTTCATCTTTAGTCTGGGGATCCCTCTTCCTCCCTCTTCCTGGGTCAATGACGTTAGAGTTTACACTTCGCCTTACATGGGGTAGCTACATACAGTGGTGGGAAGTGGTATGTTTTCCTTAAGCGGTGCAAACTGACGGCTGCAGTTCTTTCACCTCCTCTTCACACCAGAACAGATTTTGTCCACAAAGCTACTCCTGATTGTTAACATAATTTTTGTGGAGTTAGGTGTGAGTGCTAATGGAAATGGTCTGGGCTTTTATTCAAACTCACAGTCAAGAAAAAGCTGCACAAAAGCCTTGCTTCTTTTATACCAGGCTCTCCTGTCTCTCCTGAAGCATAACTTCATGCTCACATTCTCTTTCTTTAAAAGTGCAAAGTTATCTTGAAAAAATAATAACACAAATTTTTTTTTGAGTTTGCTTTCTTTTTTTATTTTAAAAAATAAAAGAACAAAAACATTAACAAACACACATACATTTACAAAATAACACAAGAACAATACAAGCAATACTGAAATTCAGACAAGGTGATAGGAAATTAACAATGGTTGTTGTATTACATATTGATTTCTTCAGAGTGGTTACTCAGGAAAACAAATAAAGACACAGAAGATTGATCAAATAACTAACCATTAACTGTTCCTTTCAATAAAGTGATAGAAGTAGGTAGGACAACTCTGTTAGCTATCCTATATATACATATATACATAATTTCCCTCTTCTTTCTTTTCTCTTTTCCATCATCCCAGTTGCTCCTTACTTCTGAGCAGTTTCCTTTCATTTCACAGTGTCTATCATACCTCCTAATTTTATTCACTCTTTCAGGTTCCTATACTAGAGAGACAATACGTTGTTTACACATGAGGGTCTGATTTATTTTACTTATGAATATGGTCTCCAGTTGTGACCATTTACCTATAAAAGCCATGAGTTTGTCTTTCTTCATAGCTGAGTAATATTCCATTATATAAAAGTACCACAACTTTTAAATCCATTCCTCAGTGGATGGACATTTGGGTTGCTTCCACAATTTAGCTATTACAAATTGCACTGCTATAAACATGGGTACACATATATCACTGCGATACGACATTTTCAGTTCTTCTGGGAAAATACCCAGAAGGGGAATAGCTGGGTTGAATGGGACCACTAGACCTAGTTTGCTGAGGAATCTCCAAACTGATTTCCACAGTGGTTTCACCAGTCTGCATTCCCACCAGCAGTGGAGAAGAGTTCCTATTTCTCCACAGCCTTGCCAGCATTTGTTACTGGTTGATTTCTTAATGACAACCATTGTTACTGGGATGAGATGAAATATCAGAGTTGTTTTAATTTGCATTTCTTGAATGACTAAGGATGTTGAACATTTTCTCGTGTATTTATTTGCTATTTGTATTTCTTTGTCAGAGAAGTATGTAGTCATCTCAGATGCCCATTTCTGGATTGCATCTTTGAATTTGGGAGGGCTGATGTTTTTTAATTCTTTATATGTTCTAGATAGACACGCTTTGTCCAAGGACAGTCAGCTAATTTTTTTTTTCCAACTTGTGGGTTTTCTTTTTACTCTGCTGGTTATTTCTTTGGATGTGCAAAAACTTTTCAATAAGATGAGATCCCAGTTATTGATTCTTTGAAGTATTTCCTGTGCAGTTTGGGTTTTGTTCATGAACTCTCTGCCTACTCCTATGTCTTTAACATTTTTACCTATTTTCTCTTCAATAGATTTAGTGTTTCTGTTTTAATACTGAGATATGTGATACATTTTGACTTGAGTTTGATGCTTAGTAATAGACTTGGGTCTATTTTCAGTCTTCGGCAAGTGGCAAGCCAATTTTTCCAGCACCATTTATTGAAAAGACTGTCTTTCTTCCATTGAACTTGTTTGGCCCTTTCATCAAAGATTACGTGGCTGAGTGTGTTTGTCATTGTGGTTGTCCCTGTATACACCATACTGTTGGATTTTGTTTCTTAATTCATTCTGCCAGTCTGTTTCTTTTGACTGGTGAATTGAGGCCATTTACATTAATGGTTATAATTGATATGAGTTGCTGATCTTTGTCATGTTATTTACTTGCTGTTAGCTTCCTACTTTTTCTCTCTGTTTAATTGCTTGCTTAGCTTGAGGGTTCCTTTCTGTTGTTGTTCTTGAAATTGTCATTTTTTCCTCTGTCTAGAATATCTTTTAGTACTCTCTGTAAGGTTGGTTTGGCACTCATGAAGTTCTTCAGTTGTTCTTTGTCATGAAAATATTTTATTTCTCTATTAAATTTGAAGGATAGTTTTGAAGGATACATCAATCTTGGTTGGAAGCTGTTTTGTCTCAGGACCTGTAATACTTCACCCCAAGCTCTTCTCAACTGGATGGTTTGTGTTCAGAAATCTGCAGTGATTCTGATGGGCTTTCCTTTATAGGTGATCTGTTTCTTTTCTCTAGTGGTTTTTATCATTCTGTTCTTTTGCTGTATGTCTGGGATCTTGATTATTATATGTCTGAGTGTAGTTTTTTTTGGTTATGAGTAGTTGGAGTTCTCTATGCCTTACTTACTTTACATCAGAATCTTTTTCCATGCTTGGGAAATTTTCTGCTATCATTTCTGCAAATATTCTCTTTATGTCATTTGTATTGCCTCCTGCTGTTTCATTGATGCCCATTAGTGTTACATTATTTCTCTTTGCCTCATCTTGCAGGTGTTGCATTGATTTTTTTTTTTTTTTTTTGGTACCGGGAATCGAACTCAGGACCTTGCGCTTGCTAGGCAGGTGCTTATGCTGCTGAGCTATCTCCCCAGCCCTTGAATTGATTTTTCCTGGTTCCTTGTTAATTTTAAGAGATCCTTCCTTTCATGATCAGTAGCTGCCCTGCTGTCCTGAGATCTGAAATCCTATCTTTGGCTTCATTCAAGCAGTTTTGCCAGCTTTCAATGGAAGTTTTGATTTCATGGATATATCTTTGACGGTGTTGCATGCATTCTAGTTCACTCCTATATTTTTCATGTAACATTTCCATCAGTTTCCTATGCTTATCTATTTTTTTATATATGTCTGCTTTAGTTGTGCTGAGCAATTATTTCATCATGTTATCATTTCATTTTTTCACCTGAGAGATTATTTCTGATCTGATGTCTTCTATGGCCTGATGGAATTGTTTCTTTACTTCCGTTGCAATCATTTCAACAATTTCAGATGTGTGTTTACCAAGTTCTCCTATGTGGATATCTCCTGGGCTTGTTCTGAGTGAGGTGGAGTTCTGAGATTGCATTTTAGTCCTTCGTCTTGTCATTTTTGGTGTCGGAGGCAGAGCACCCAGTCTCCCTCTTCCCTGGCAGCTCAGCAAAGGTCACAGCATCCCTAGTATTCCTGGTGGTTAGACTTACCCCTTCATGGCTGCTGAGATAGGCTGCTCACTCTGGGGTCTTCTGGTGGTTAGTGGAGTGTACCTAGTTCTCCCAGGTCCCAGAAGTGAACCACGATGTCTGTGGATCGCAGACCACCTGATCAAGTATCCCCAGTCAGCTAATAGCACATGTATGACCCAGAAGCAGGCTGCACTGGTGATGTGATCATAGACCACTTGGTCCTGTATACCCAGACAGTTCAGGGTGCAGGCAAAGCCCAGATATGAGCCACAGGGTCAGCAGTTCATAGACCATCTGATCTAATACCTCACGCGGCACAGGGCACACGCAGAGCGGGCCCAAAAACAAACTCTGGTGTTAGCCATTCATGGGCTTTCTGAACCAGTATCTCCTGGGTGAACCGGGTGCACAGAGAGCTAACATAAATTTTTAAACCAATTCAAATTATAGAGAGGACATACTTGTCAATTCCTTTCATCTGCTCCAAGGCCAACTACATTTGACTGGTAACAGTTCAGTCTTTTCAACCTTACTTAAAAAAAAATTTTTTTTTTTTTAACGCAACGGCCCAATTTTTAAAAATGGGGAATTTTTTCCCCAGTTCCTGAACATACGCATTTTTTTCATATTAGCCATTTTTGTGGTACTCTTTTTTTCATATTGTAACATATATTTGTATCAATGATTGAATATAAAGTATTTTTATATTTGTGATGTTGGGGATAGAAGCCAAGGCCTTGTGCATGTCAAACTGTACCACTAAGCTACATCCTCAGTCCTCATTTTTTAGAAATGGGTGTAACTGTTGAGTAATGTGGAAATATGCACCAATCAGTGAGCTTTCTGCCTCCTTTGTGGTATTTGTTTTTGATTACAGACAACTGTGTTCATAGATTTGAGTCTTGGATCTGTCTTACTCGGCAGGCTGTGCTCCTCAAAAATGACCACTTAGCTTCATTTGTTCAGGGTTGTGACAATATCATGATCTGCAGTTACTGTGCATTTAAACTATACATGGAGGTCATTTAAAAATGGGGTTGTCCCTAATTCCTGGTTTATGTTCACCCTCTGATGTCTATAATCATACAGGCATCAAAAACAGGGAGATGATGAGATACTCACAGGCTTTTAAGAAAATTACTCATTTCTGATTAAAAAAAAAAAAACCCCATGAACAACCAGAGGTAGAAAGATGGTTTTTTACCATGTTATTTACTGACTATGCTAAAGTCAAAATAAACATCAGTAATGTAGTCTGAATATCCCTGTTCATACCAAGGTTAATTAAAGCTTCAGGTGAGGTTGCTTTGCAAGTCTTGCTCTTGCAGCAAGACAGGATATAAACCTACAGAGATCCAGCTACATTTTTGTGTGAAGCTGTGTACCTCCTTAAGACCCCAGTCAACTGAGTAAAAACTTTTACAATCAATTTGTGAATTTGTTAATAAATTTAGATAGAGCATTTTGGAAAAGCCTTCCTATATATCACCAATTACGAGAAGCTGTGTAAGGTTCTACTGCAAAGAGCAAAAACATAAACCACATCACTGTGCCATTACACATGCGTAGGTGCTGTTGAAGTAACCTATAAACTTTAACAAATCATATGGAACTATGTTAGAATAATGGAAAAAGTTATCAATAATATATTCATGCTCCAGAAGGCTGTATGTTTTCAAAATGGCAGTTCTTTCTAAGGTAGCAAACACTTAAAATAACCTCAATCCATAGTCTACAAGATCCTGTGACTTAACTGGAAAAATAAAGATATGGTAAATGACAAAGAAAACCCAGGTGGTGAAAGGAGATGTTTACTATGTTTTAAAATATAATAGAAAGCTACAAAGTTACAACAATATGGTACTAATTAAGGTGGTGAATACTGATGGAAAAGGGAAAGGAGACAAGTAAATATCTGAAAGGCAGAGAAAGGAGTAGGGGATTTAAAAAGAATTAAGATGTGTCCTGTACCTGAACCAACTACCCACAAAGAATGTAATTGTGATGTACTGTAAACGTGCTAAATAAGAAATAGTTATGTGTGGCATATGAATTTATAAACCTCAGAACCATTCACATTTCAAAAAATAGAAGTTAAGCTTAAGAACAATGTTTTGGCTTGTCAAAATGAACAAAGGTATATTTTTACATATTGCTGATGTGTAAAATTGACCAGTATGTTTGGAGAACATTTCAGGGACTGTATACAAAACCCACCTTGCCACCATTGTGACCCAAGACTTCCACTTCTAGGAATCTTACCTGAGAAAATGGAGAGAGTAATATAGATCTATATATAGGGGATCATAATTGCAGTATTATTTGGTGCAGTTGACAATCAGAAATTATCTGAGTGTTTAGTAGCAGGGAAATACTTAAGTACAATAGGTAAACTGCAAAGAATCACAGTTGTGAACAAAATTATGTAGAAAAGTCTTCCTAATGTAATATTCAGTAATGGTAAAGAAACATTTTTTACAATTTCACCTTCATCTATTTTTTTGTTTGTTTGTTTGTTTTCTGATACCGGGAATCGAACTCACAACCTTGAGCTTGCCAGGCAGGCACTGTGCCACTGAGCTAAATCCCCAGCCCCGACCTTCATCTGTTAAAAGCTGAGATATACTGAGTGCTTAAAATGTACTAAGCAATGTGCCAAACTCATGGGACATTTGACTATACAGAAGAATTGTTTTAGAAACATGAAGTCAACGACAAGTAAGGAGTGTGTTACTAATATGATAGTGTTGCTATTAATAATACTGAAATGATTAACTTGCAAAATGATTCTAATCTTATAATAAAAGTATTTTTGTCGATGTATAGAATATGTATGTATGGTTTTGGAAGTCAGAAAGGGATGCCCTGAAATTTTAATGGTGACTCTCCCTGGATAAAAGTATGACAGGTGATTTTTGTTTCTTCATTATATTTTGTAGGTACTTTGCAAATTTTCTTTGTATCAAGATACAGAAATCCTTATATCTAGAGAGAGCCAGCAGCCTGTGGAGGACCAGGGCAATCCTACCCTGGCCAAAGGAAGAGTACAAATTTTCTTTGAAAGATGACTTATACTTAATAAGCGGAACAAAGTTAAAAAAGAAATCCTTCAATTTTCCCTTCTCAAATTTTTACTGTGTAGTATAATTGTTGATTAATCATATTTATAAAAGATCATTTATTTAACTCATAATTAACCACCAGCAACTTGTGTGTGGCAAATTGCCCTAGTACAATTGCAAAATCATGTAACTTAGCCTGTCCCCTCCCCCACTTGTCCTTGTTTGTTTATTTATTTTTTATTTTTTTTATTTTTTTATTTTTTTATTTATTTTTTCCTCGGTACCGGGAACCGAACTCACGACCTTGCGCTTGCCAGGCAGGCGCTTTTGCCGCTGAGCTAAATCCCCAGCCCCTGTCCTTGTTTGTTTATAAGAACTACTGGATTAAACCCAGGGGCACCCTACCACTGAGCTACAATCCCAGTCCTTTTTATTTTTTATTTTGAGACAGAGTCTTGTTCACTTGGCCATACTGGGCTAGAAGTATACTTGTGATACTCCCATTCTACCTCCTGAGTAGCTGGATCGACAGGTCTGCACCACTTTGCTTGGCTCTTTTGATTACTAAAGGAACATTTTGCTTATAAAGCAAATAATGTAAAGTGTGCCCAAAATAAAATTATCGTAACATACAAAATGGAGCTCTGGGTTGTATGTGAGGCCATACAGGTATAAAAATACTAATGTGACTGCAGGCACAGTGCTTCCTGTGCATACCTCTACACTCAGTTCTATGAGATAAGAGGGCTTTCGTCCCTCCTCCTCTTGTCCATTGCATAGATGAGAAAACTGAGACCTGGGACATCATGTTTCCTGAGCAACCCTGGTATTGTATTTGGACCCAGGTTGTGTAGTCTGTAATTTACAAAAGCATCCAATATGTGCAAGAGAAATTGATAACCGCAATCCTGGAAGCAGCTGTTCGTTTCACCAGTAGCCAAGAGTCTGAGACCCCTGTGCCCTCCTGAGTCCCTGCTCAGTTAATTTCAAAGAGACACAGGTTTGAACCTGACTCTTGCTGGATTGAGGCTGATTTAAATCAGCAGTAAAGCTTAACATCAGTTTAGTTGCTACGAGAAGGACGATCTTTTTCTCATCCTCACTTAAAAGTCAGAGCATTTGCCCCAGTCAGCAATCTGTGGCAATGGAGAGTCTGAGGAGTCTCTCTGCGGCTTTGCTAAATTGAGGCTTTCCTTCATGGTCCTTCAGAATGAGTGATCATTTCTTCCCCTTGTTCACTTAGTGAGCTACCCTTTCTCCATCACAGAGCTGATTCAGAAGTCCTGTGACTTGTGAAATGTGGGTGCCCCACTCCCTCAGGATATCCCAGAGCACTGCAGTTGTATATTTCTGCCCAGCTACCTTTTCCTGTCTGCCCAGGACTCATCAGGTCTTCCTGATATCCCTCTGAGAATCTTTGTAAATCATGAGGACAATGGCAGCTGTCTTCCAGGTGCATGATCCCAAGATGGGCTCTCATATGCTTCTCCATGGGAGAATCAGAGGTGACTTCATGTCCCTATGACTCCAGTACCCCTGGTACCCAAGTGGGGAATCGCCCACCCAAGCTTCATGCTCCTAAAAATGTCCTCTCCTTGCACGACATTGCCTGGCACCTCCCCACATCTGCTCTTGAATGAGGCAAGTAGTCTGGGTACCATTTTACTTTATTGCTGGACTGCCCCGATTATCAAAGGCTTTCTTCTGCATCTGGGAGAGGGGGTGTTTTAAGGGCTTCTGTGTATTACAGACTCATGGCCAGTGGTGGAAACAGATGTGTGTGTTTTTCGTATTGGACCTCGTGTCTGAAAGACACATGTTGTTTGTCACTGGCTTTCTTGAGACCACAAAGAAACACAGAGGGTCCTAGCCACATGGTCTGATTTGGGGACCACAACTGAAGCTCAAAAGCCCCTTCCTCCTGCAGTTTCCTTGAGCCAGAGGGTTGGGGTTCCCCATGAGCCGGTTCCCCATGAGGTGTCTGTGCTGGTCTCTGGGTGAAGGGGCCCTTGTTTTGGCAGAAATGAAATTGTGGCTGGCAAGAGGCCTTGCTGTTTTCCCCCTGCCTGCCGGGGGAGGCTGTGTCCTGATTGCAAACACATGGGCTGCTTCCAAAGCACAGGGACAGGTCCTGTGGCCCACCTGATGAGAGCTGTGGGTGTCCTGTTCTGATGCCTGGATTCTTGTCAAGGAAGTGGGGGTGTCATATACTAGGGCCGAGGATAGCTGCCTCTGTCCAGGGAGCTCCCTGACACCCACAAATGTGCCTGCGTATTTTGCATATAAGTCACTGTCTGGGTTTGGTTGAATTTCACCCTCCTTTGTTTTCTGCTGTATTTTTGGCAGATGATTTTGAAATATTTTTCCTTTCCTTTCTCTCCTGTGAATGTGTTGCTGTTATCAAGTGGATAGATGTGCTGTGTCCTGCAGAAGTAGCCTTTCATGGTGTGTGCATGTTACTACTACTTGGTGAAGTTCATCTTTCCTAATGAATTGATGAGGACCCTACCTCCCCAGACCCCCAAGGGATGTGGATATCCTAAAAGGCCACACTCACAGTTGAGCACACAGCATCACATGTGGCCAGAACACTGGGTAGGTGAAGCCACACTTCCTGATGTTGACTTCCTGTTTGTGGCTCTCCCACCCTGCCACAAGGGAGGCTTTGCTCTTATCATGAGAATTAGAGGTGGAGACATGGGAAAACTATGTCCCTTCTTCCCAGACATTGGCTTTATTTTGTTTACTCAGACATTGGGAGTGGATTTTAAACACCTAAACAGCATGACGAAACAAGATTGTATAGAGTTATCTCTAGAATTTAGATCACATTACCTTTCTCTCCTTCCTTCACCCACACAGATGTGCACATGCACACAGACACACTGTGATGGGTGAGCTTGATACTGTCAATTTGATTGGCTTTAGGAGGTGCCCAGGGATTGGTGGAACACATTTCTGGGTGTGTTTGGGTGGGTCATAGAGGCATGGCTTTGAGGTGTCTGTCTGGTCCAGGGCCCCTTCCCCTGTAGCACATTTCTCCTCCTTTGCTTCCTGGCTGTTATTAACTAAACTCTTTACTGTACCACACCTTTCTGCCATGATGTTTTTGCCTTGAGGCTGGTCAACTATGCACTCAATCCCCTGAACCCATGAGCCAAATTTAAACCTTCAAGTTTTGGGTATCAGGTATTATGTCTCAGCAAGAGAAACCTGACTGATATACACAGAAACACACAGACATAAAAACACTAGCAGGTACACACACAGACTTTCACTTTGCCTGGTGACCCTGGCAGGGTCTGTAAAACAGGACCAAGTTGTGCAGGGATGGCTCCTTGAAGAGCTGTTGACAGTCAGTGCAAAGCTATCAGCCATTGTCTGGGCTTCCATAGTGCCATTGCTTTGCTCCAGTGCTGTCTGAATTTCTACTTTGGGCCCCTGCCATCCTCCTGGGGCTGCATCACAGCTTTCTCTAGGCCGAAGTTGCTGGGCTCAGCTACAGGTACTTTTCTGCAGCCACCAGCCTACTGGGGGTGACCCCAGAGCTGTGCTTGCTCCATGATGTGGAAAAAGGGGCATTCTTTTTTTTCTTCATCTGCAGTGCTTGCTTGTGATTAAACTGAGGGCCTAATGCAGTAGTGGTGAACCTGTGGCATGCATGTTACTGTGTTTTTAAGACAAAAAATGTTCATGTATGAGTTGTTTTTTTCTTGCAATGCACAACCTGTGAGATTAAACTCTTCAGGTTTAATTGGAATGTTGGTACTTTGTCATAAACAAGTGGGTTTTGGGTTGCAGTTTGAGCACTCGATTTCTCTAAAAGCTTCTCCATCAATGGCCTAGTCCATGCCAGGCATAAGGTCTACATCTGAGCTATACCTCCAGACCAGAGGGCATTCTTCAGGACCAGAGATGAATGTTGTGATCCAGACTGGCAGAGAGAGGGGCAGAGCTGCTCACAGGTGGGGATTTTGCCCTGGAGGTGAGAGGTCACTGGATGAGAGAGTTGAGATAATTACATCCTTTGCAACTGAGAGGCTGGGGATGATATCCTCAGGGCCAAGCATGCTGGGTGGGTTGGCCTTCTGCTCTGTTGGTGTTTGTGTTTCCAGGCCCACTGGGGCACTGGCTAGTCCCCTGACCTCTAAGTCGACCTAGTTCTTTGTGTTTTCTCATGAATGCAGTGTTAGGCCGCAGTGCTAGTTCTCAAAGTGGTTCCTGGTCCTTCTACAGAGAGCCATGGAGGTGGGGGCTTCCGCTATAGCAAATGCTTTGCCTTCCCCAACCCAGAAGGCTTTGTTAGGAATGATTCAATCATTCTAATCATCACCAATGGACCTGAAGGGTTTCATCCTATCCTTGGGATCCAGGCTGCAGGAGGAGCTAGGGGAAAGGGTAGCAACACCACTGAGAGTTAGTTGTTGGGGGTGGAAGAGAGGAAGGTGTCTGGGGAGGTGAGGGTGGCATTTCATTGCAGTTAAAGATATAGTAAGAGTTAATCATACACAGGTTGTACTATGGTAAGAAAAGTTTCGTGTTTCTGACCTATTTGAATGAAAGAGAAATTTAGTCTTGCATATCAAAGAATAGAAATCTGTCATCTTAGAAGTCACTAATTTGCAGTTCTGTGACACAGATTCGAGTAATTAGAGGATTTGATCACCAGGCATGTGAAACCTATACAAATGTTACCCAACATTCTTGGAAAGAATTCAAAGACCGAGACTGTTTGAGCAACTCATGATTCTTTTAAAGTTGCCACAAGCTGAATTGATTTAGTTTGGCAGAAACTACAAAAACAAACATGGAGTTTAGAAAAGCAAAATCCCATGTGATCACTGCTTTGACCCCAGAGAAAAGGAAATACTTCATCAATCGCATTGTGGTCCAAAGCATGTTGAGGCCCCCTCTCCTCCACCTGATAATTTTAAGATCCTCTGGAACAGCTATAAACAAAAGCTGGAGACACTCAAACAGCTGCCTGGCCCATTTCCCATCCCCCTCTCTCCTGTTAACAACTAGCTGGGCTTTTGTTTTTCCTTTGCTTTTATTCCCTAAGTAAATCTTAATCACGATCATTAAATCCAGCCTTGACTTTTTCTGTTGCTATGGGTACCAGATGGGGCTTCATCTTGCTGAGATGGCTTTAGGACCCTTGTTGTTGGTCAGCAGGTGGGATGTGCTGTTCTGGAGCTGGTGACCATGGCAGGGTGGTCACGGGCTGTAGTACCTGGATCACTGAGGCGCCTTTCCCTGGAATAGACACATGCAGAGGCTGGGCTGGAGCCTACAAGGACAAGGGGCAGCAGTGGATGTTAGCCATCAGGGTGTGACCTAGTGAGCAGAGCCTTTTCTCTGGTTCCTGTGGTGGAGACAGTCTCTTCTCAGTCACTTATACATCCTGAGGTTATAGGTAAACTTGCTCTGACTTGGACTTATCTCCAGGGGTCCACAATGCTAGTGTACCCTACTAGGCTGGGGTGACAGCACAGGATGTCTTGTAGCTGCTTGGTAGAGGCATATTACAGTTCTGGCATGAGTTTGGTGTAAGGGTAGCTCACGTGTGCCCTTCACAGATGGATCTAGGCTCTCCGCCAGGATAACTCCATTTCAGAATTGAGGTCAGGCTCCTCACCAACCATGAGCTCTTGGGTTGAGAGGCCTGGCACATTTGAAATGACAGATGTTGACATTGCCCACTTCCTCCTCCAAGACCCCCCTACAGGCAGGAGGGGAGCCCTGAGTCAGCTGGGTGATCCCTGGCCAGGAGTCCTGTGTCAGTCCTTCAGAAATGCCTGGTGGCTTCAGAGTACTTTGCAAGCACTGATGGTCAGTTAAAGTACACTTCAAATGCTGTCATGACTTTTAGGAGATTGATGGTCTTGCCAACATAATATAGTACAATTTACTTGTGTAATGGTTAAAAATTTTCTCCAATCCTATTTATCTTTTTTTTTAAGTTAGTCTTAAAATCAATCATAAATGGCCAGTGATGGTTTTAACCCCACTCTGCATGTCCTTGCTTCTTTATCTCATTTCTAAATCCTCTAGATCATGTTTCCTTGTTATAGTAGAATACCTAGACCTGGATGATTTATAAAGAAAAGTTTATTTTGGTTCACAGCTGTGGAGGCTGGGAAGACCAACAGCATGACACCAGTGTCTGCTGGGTTTCTGATGGTAGTCTTGTGCTTTTTCAGCTCTTGGAGGAGGTGGAAAGCCTGTGGGTGAGACAGTATAAGAGGGGCTGGTGAACAACCTTCATAAGAACTTGTTTTTGGCCCCTTTATCAAAGATCAAAGACTTGAATGTGTCTAGGGAGGTTTTTGTATCCTCAATTCTGTTTCATTGATCTGCGAATCTGGTTTTCAGTACTGTGATGCTTTTATCACTATTTCTTTGCAGTATAGCTTGAAGTCAAGTATTGCTTTGCTTCCTGCTTTGCTCTGATGCCCAAAATTGCTTTTGTTATTCTTAGTCTCTTCTGGTTTCATATAAATTTTGGGTCTGTTTTTTCCTAGTTCTGTAAAGAACGCTCTTGGTATTTTGACTGGGACTGCACTAAACCTGTATAACAGTTTTGGAAGTATGGCCATTTGGACAGTATTTTTTTGGCCTATCCAATTTCTGATGTCTTCTTCAATCTCCTTCTTCAGGGTACTGTAGTTTTCTTTGTAGAGGTATTTTGCTTCCTTGATTAGGTTAATTCCTAGATATTTCATTTTTCTTGAATCTACTGTGAAGGATATTATTTTCATAATTTCCTTCTCATTGAGTTGATTATTAGGGTACATGAATGCTGAAGATTTTTGTGTGTTGATCTTGTATCCTTCTACGTTGCTTGTTATTGGATTGATAAGCATATTTATGTCTTTTTGGTTTAGTTTTGGTATAGTTTGTATGTTTCTGGGAATCTGTCCATTTCTTCAATTCTGAGAGTTTTTTAGTGGAGTTTTTTGGGTCTTTTATGTAGTCTATCATGTTATCTACAAATAATGCTAATTTAAGTTCTTCTTTTTCTATATATATTCTTTTTATTTCTTTATCTTGCCTAATTGCTCTGGCTAATGTTTCAGGTACTATGTTGAACAGAAGAGGTGATAGTGGACATCCTTGTCCTGTTTTTTAGGGGAATGGTTTTAGTTTTTGCCTATTTAGTATGATGCTGGTTATTGGTTTGTCACAAATAGCCTTTATCATATTCAGATATAGTTTTTCTATACCTTATTTTTCAGGGTTTTTATCATGAGTGGGTGTTGGATTTTGTTAAAAGCCTTTTCTACATCTATTGATATGATCTTATGGTTTTTGACCTTGCTTCTGTTTATGTGATGTATTACATTTATTTCTTTAATTTTTTTTTTTTTTTTTTTTTTGTACCAGGTATCAAACTCAGGACCTTGCACTTGCCAGGCAGACACTTGTGCCACTGAGCTATATCCCAGGCCCGGTATTACATCTATTAATTTATATATATTGAACCATCCTTGCATGTCTAGGGTGAAACCTACTTGATCAAGATGTATGATCTTTTTGATAACATGCTAACATCTTGTGGATTTTTACATCTGTGTTCATTAAGGAGACTGGCCTATACTTTTCTTTTTTAATTGGGTCTTTATCTGGTTTTGGGATCAGGGTGATACTGGCTCACATAATAAATTTGGGTGCCCTCCATCCCTTTCAATTTCTTTGAAAAGTTTGAAGAGTACTGACAATATAACATCCTTAAAGATGTTGTAGAATTCAGCAGTGAATTAGTCAAAACCTGGCCTCTTTTTAATTAGTAGATTCTTTTTTACTGAGTCAACTTCATTACTTGTTATTGGGTTTTTAAGCATATTTATGTCCTCTTGAATTAGTTTTGGTAGTTTGTATGTGTTCAGGAATCTGTCCATTTCTTCAAAATTTGCTAATTTGTTGATATTTAATTTTTTTTTTTTTTTTTTTTTTTCTGGTACCGGGAATCGAAGTCAAGACCTTGAGCTTGGCAGGCAGGCCCTGTGCCACGAGCTAAATCCCCAGCCCCCAAGACTTTCTTTTTTGTTGTTTTTTTTCCAGAGCCAGGAACCAAACTCACAACATCATGCTTGCCAGGCAGGCGCTGTGCCACTGAGCTAAATCCCCAGCCATTTGATATATAATTTTTGATGTAGTTACTTTTCTGGATTTGGACTGTTGTGCTTTCATCTTTTTCATTTCTAATTGCATTGATGTGAGTCTTTTCTTTCTCTTGTTTGAGTCTGGCTGACAGTTTATCTATTTTATTTATTCTTTCAAAGAACCAGCTCTTTGCTTCTTTGTTTTTTTTTGTTTTTTTTTTTGTTTTTTTTTTTTTTTTTGATCTTTGACAAAATAGCCAAAGCATATGCTGAAGGAAAGATAAGTTATTTAGCATGTGGTGCTGGGAAAACTGATTATGTATTGCAGAAGATTGAAACTGGTCCTATATCACTCACCATATACTAAGTTAAAATCAAAATTTAAACATGGGAATAGAAACACTAAACCTACTGGACGAAAAAATAGTATAAGGATTTTCTAAACAGAACCTCAGTCACACAAGAGATAGCATTAAGAATCAACAAATAGTATTATATCAGACTAAAGTACTTCCATACAGCAAAAGATTCAGTCAGCAGAGTGAAGAGAAAACCTGCAGAACGGGAAAAAGGTTTTGCCAGCTACTCCTCAGACAGAGGACTAGTATCTAGACTACACAAAGAATGCAAAAGAAAAATTAAACAGCCTAAAGTTAAAGATCCAGTCCAAAAATGGGCAAGAGAAATGAAGACACTTCACTGAAGAAGAACTACAAATGGTCAATAAATATATGAAAAAATTTTCAATTTCTCTGGCTACTAGATAAATGTAAATTAAGACAATGCTAAAATTCTGTCTTACTCCAGAAAGAATGGCAATTAGGAAATCAAATAATAACAAATGCTGGTGTGGCTGTGGTGAAAAAGGAACCCTTCTGTATTATTAGTGGGAATATAAATTAGTACAACCATTATGGAAATCATTGGGAGGAATTTGGGAAGAAAGAGCAAGATGGTCATAGATGTTTGCCTCAACCAACTGAACAGCAGGTGATGCTGTTTGCTGCTTCTGGAGTTTTCTCAGGGGGGAAATGTGATGTTTTGGAAACTCACAGGCATTTTAAAATGGCCTACAGGGTCACATGTAGTAAGGTTGAGAGCACATTCCAGGGCTGTTCCTTCCCTGTGATGCTGGTTGTTTCTGTGCTGTTGGGATTTTGATTTGTTTTTTTTGTTTTTTTTTTTTGGTTTTTCTCCGGTACCGGGAACCGAACTCACGACCTTGCGCTTGCCAGGCAGGCGCTTTGCCGCTGAGCTAAATCTCCAGCCCCGCTGTTGGGATTTTGAAACATACCCATCTGCAACATCTGGGTGTTGCTCAGGACTTAATGATCACCTGGTCAATAAAGAAGGGCCTCTCAAGCAACTCTGCATTGCCAAGTTGTCAGTCTTAATTCATTTGACACCTAATGGATGGCAGGCAGTTTTAGTTCACAGGAGTTTACCTGGATGACCGTCCCTTTCTCAAAGGCTGACTGGTGTTAGTCCTGTCACATTCTTCATCAAGAATGTCCCTGGATAGCCAGCAGGCAGTTTCTGAGTTAAGAACAGTATTTATGCTGTTTATTTGAGCATTAACGAGAATCCTCCAAATCACTGTGAGCCTGTCAAAGGCAAGAGGAGCTTTAGTCGGTTTTTCTGCCTAACTGCAAGCATTTTACCTTTGAATACTTAATGTTCTCTTTTAACACCTTTTTTGACCCATGTATTCTAAATGCCTTTAAAGTTTATTTTTCAAATAATTTTAACTATGAATGAAAATGCTTGTGGTTTCTTTGCTGCTGAGCGGAAGCTATATGGTTCTTTAATAACTGCTTATCAGAGGAAAATCACTTTATACATGCCATGCATCCATAATATGGCATGTTGGAAAACATAGATCATTTAAAAAGGAAGTGCAGTCATTTATTATAGCAAAGAGTAGTTGACATTATTGGATTTCCTTCTTGAAACATAATCTATATAACCATGAACTTTTTGTAAACCCATTCTCACAATTCACTAAAAGAATTAAACTGCTTACCTTCATGGGCCTGGGTTAGAACTCTTACCATTTTTCTGTGCTGTCTTTGAGCAGGCAGTGAGAAGAGAGGTTTCTGAGCCATTGCTGTGAAAATATCTGGCTGTGTGTTTTGTGGCATGTCACCAATGTGGCAGCCATGGTGCTGGTGAGGAGAGGAGTGGCGGAGAGTTCAGCTAAGTCCGTAGAAATGAGGTTCAGCTGAGTTTTGACTCTGTTCTTCGTGTCATGTGTTTTAAACTCATCACTCATGTTCTTATTTTATAGCTGCACTGTGAGTGTTTTGGTCAGCCCCCATTGTCCAGCTCCTCCCCACCGGCCCTCATAGCCCCAAATGCCACAGTCTCCAGATGCTCAAGTCCCTGGATAAAAGGCCACAGCAGGTGTTCATAACCTGTACAGTCCTCCTGCATACTTTATCTGAAGATTGCTTATATTAAAAGACAGAATCACAATAAATCTATTATGGATATTGATCATTTATTTCCATTCTAGAACCAGCAACAGTGCAGACCAAAATGATTCAGAAGGCTTTGCCAAGTGCCAGGTGGGCAGGTCATATATTTAGCCAGATGAAAGGAAGTAACATACTGAAAACCAGATTAGTTACTGCTCAGGTCTGTCTTCTTTGGACACTAAACAGTTGGCAGCTTGTGATTACCTGAAACTCTACTACTTTGGCACAAGTTCGAGTCTATTTACTCATCAAGTGAAGTTTCAGTTCAGTGTGTACAGAGAAACCTTTAGGCCAAATTTAAAATATTTAAGCAGAAGATATAAACCAAACCATTCAATTTAACACATCCAATACCTAGTACAGTGTAACTGCTTTATAAGTAGTTTTTATACTGGATTATTTAGGGAATAATGACGACAAAAATGTCTTACCCTTTCAGTGCAGATGCAACACCTTAGGTCAGTGCCATGTCACTTTATCCCCAGTAGTTCAGAAAGAACCCCAGGACACCGAACCATCTTGTATCACACTGTCTCCTTTTCTCATGAGACCCACAGACTGCACACCATCCTTCATCCTTGAACGGCAGGACTCTGTTCATTTTTCTTACAGATGTGATGTTGAGAACACAGGTGATTATAATGTCTTGCAATTTGAATTGTTGAGGGTGTCTGTAAACTTTGGGAGAACTACCTAATCTTTTTCTTTTGAGTTTGGGGAGCCGGTTTGCTTTCATGAGGTTTTTTTTTTTTTTGGTGGCAGAGGCAGGGATCCGGAATCAAACTCAGGACCTTGCACTTGCCAGGCAGATACCGCAGTGCTGCTGAGTATGTCCTGGCCGTTCACGGGATTGTTTATACTGAAGTTTTATTTCTGTTTTATGTTCAGACGTCACAGCGTATGGGTGGCAGTCACCGAGGTGATGAGGTGCTGGGACGCAGTGGTCATGCCTTGGCCCGGCTGGGACCTGCCTCTGGCCGCAGAACCACCACACTCCGCAGCAGCGTGGCACAGGGGAACAGGCTCAAGTTGTTTTCTACTAAAGGTGGAAAACGCTTTTGAAGATCAGAAATGCGTCAAGATCTCTTTTATTTTCATTGTTGTCCCCTCTGACATTTTTTTTCTTGATTAAACACCTTTTGCAATTTCTTCTCCTTTTGGGGAGAACAAACAATTGAGGATGACCACTCAGTGCCATAGTAGTGTACCCCATGGGCCTTCACGTGCTTCCTCCTTTCACTTCCCAGTAGCTTTTGCTCCTTCCTGGTGTCCCCTGGCTTGGGGAAGCCTTGCTTTCCCAGCTGTAAGTCTTCTTTCCTGAGAAACGTGTGTTTTGCGGGTCTCTGGGTGAGGGAGAGTTGGGAAAGCCTCTCAGAGGCTGGGGCACAATAGAATCTTGTGGAAGGCTGCTGTGGGGTTGGAGGACCTCCGGTGAGGAGCAGTTGGGTTTCTGGGATTGGTTATTCTTTGACACCCGGTTGCTCTGTGGTTCCTCAAGGCTCTAGAAAGCAAGTCCCACAGTGCGGGCCTGTTTACAATCCACAAAGACCCTCTCTCGAGTCATGGATCTCTCTGTGTGTTTACTTGACTGCTCATCTTGTGGATTCTGAGTGGTGCTCCACAGACAGCAGGCTAGTGCTGACCCAGACGCACAGCCCCAAACAATCTGGTTACTGTTTAAACAACCAGTGTCCATAATGAGCCCTCCACGGCCTTGAGCATAAATAAGGCTAGGCCAGTATGAGTTCTGTGGAGTGAAAGTTTAGGTTAGGTGAAAACATCAACAGCTGTAATTTGTAGTACGAGGGGTGTAAGTGATGTAAACTGTAGAAACCAGCATTTCGTTGGTGTATATTTTGTTCTTGTGCCAGGAGGCTGTTTGTTCTATGGCCATTGCTGTGAATTAATCTTCAGGGGGTACCACTTGCCAGAAACATTTTTAGTTTTTATTTTCCCAAAGGTAAATGTGTAGGTGGCTGGCATTCACGGTCCTCTCAAGACCGATTGGGAGAGCAGTGGTTGACTTTGTGTTCACAATTACAGTGACTTATGACTCTTCTGCTAGCATTAAAAACTAATTGTGAGTGCCCCAAGGAGGCCCACAGTGGAGGTGAATCCTTCAGTCTAGGCAGGTGGCCATGTGCGGAAGAACCACAGGCACTGGCCACAGGTCCCAAGCACTCCACTTTGAGAGCCCAGAAAGCTGAGCTATGTGTGTCTACACAGCCTTTGGCTGGATTTCTCTAAGGTGAAAAGTAGCACGAAGACTATTTTTTTTAGCCAAGGTAGGAATTATCTGAAGACCTGTAAAATTAAGTATTTTCTTTACAAGGAGAAAGGGCAAGGCAGAAGGTCACATGGGCATAAAGATTATGGGTTTCTCTTGATCAACAACACAGCTCAGACATTCCTGCCTCTGATTCCAGGCCCTTTGAAAGGCTCCAGTTTGCAAGACGGGCCACATGTTTGTGCGGGGGATAGGCCACACACGTGTGTGCCTGACCCCCCAGAGGTGCTGATCCTGCCCTGTGTTTGGAAATAACAGTTCATGTTGGCTTTCCTGGTGACCAGGAATCCCACGATTCGCTTCTCAGGCCTCCCCCGACACCCCTCCTCCCAAGTGCCCAGCCCAGCATCGGAGCTGGAGGACGCATTTGTAAGGTTGCCTGTATGAGGAAATGCGAGGATCAGGGGATGTTGCTAGCTGTGTCCCTCTATTCTCACCTCGCGGAGATGCATCCTAAGGCTGTCCTGCAAGTGTGCCCAGAGGAGCAGAAGAACTTATACAGATTTTAGCAGGAATGAAGGATCCAGTGAACTGAACACTAAGAAAAGATAAGTGAGAGCAAGGGGGAGGCAGGGCCCTTGCAGTGCTGGTGGTGAAGGATTTACCTGCGATCACCCACCTTCCTGCCCCCATACACACTCCTGTTTGGAGTTGTTTGTTTCTATTATTTTTCAGTACTGAGGTTTGAACCAAGGGCCTTCACAATGAACTGACCTACATAGTACTTTTATTTTCATTTTTGAATCAGTGTTATACTAAGTCACTGAGTTGTCCCCTCTGGGCTTGAACCTGTGATCCTGCTGCCTCAGCCTCCTGGAGTGTTGGGATTACTACCATGCCAGCATGCTTTAAAATGTGTCAGGATTTATATCCATCAGGGATGGTAATGGTCACAGACAAAGAAGTGTCTGCCATGAAGGAAGACAACTCCTGGAGGTAGGAGATATCCTGTGCAGGGCCACTCGCAAAGAACCAAGGTCCTTCTGCAGGCAGGGGGAGGCCAGGCTTGTTGGTGCTGGTGTGCCAGAGAAGGAAGACCACATTTAAGATGGCTACTGGGAGTCACTCCAGTGGGTGCAGGTGAGGAGCTGCTCTTGTTGTCAGGTACCTCGCCTGGTGCAGGGGAAAGGTGGCCTGGTACGTGAGTGCCGCAGAGGAGGCAGCTGGCCAGTGGGCTTTGAACTAGTTGCCTGGTGTATTTGTGAAAGAGTGTTGGCAGACTGGTGGTCTGTTATTGCTTCTAGCAACTGGCTGGCCCTGGGAGGAGCTGTGTGTCCAGGGTCAGCAACATGTTAGATGTCAGACCATCAGAAATGCAGATGTTGAAAGGCATGATTAATATAGAGCCCTCTGCAGGAGGCCGCTGGGGAAGGCTGCAGGGAGGACCCAGGGCGAGCACCAGCTTTCCTCATGCAGCAGAACGAGGACCCAAGCCATATAACACACAAGAGAAGAGGTTCCTTAGAGGTCCATGGCTCCCCCTTGGTCCTGGCTGTGCGACCCGGGTGCCCAGAGGGGGCATTTCCTGCCTTCCTGGGTCACTGCCAGCAGGAAGTGGGCAGCACACAGGTGGCTGGTTGATTGCCCCAGTGCTGCTGTCCTGGCCTGGGTGGGGGCAGACGAGATGGGTCAGTGTGGCATTTGCTCCCTGTGCCCACTGCCCTTCTGGGCCCTTTGGCCAAAGAGACTAGACATTCTTTTTTTTTTTTTTTTTGGTTTTTCTCTGGTACCAGGAACCGAACTCACGACCTTGCGCTTGCCAGGCAGGCGCTTTTGCCACTGAGCTAAATCCCCAGCCCCTGAGACTAGACATTCTTATGTGCCTGTCTCTATGCTCTGCCAATATGTCCTGCTGAGAAAGCAGCTACCATGGCCTGTGACCCGAGGCAATGCCGCCTGTCCTGCTTTTCACCCGGAAAGCTCTACAGGAGCACCGTGTGTGTCTGTTTTGTGTACTGCTCTGCAAGAAGGAGCTTCTTACTCAGGGTCCATTAGTATCACACTGTCAAACTACAAGGACACTGAAGGAAAGATAGCTGTGTTATAGCAATATGTGTGGAAGCTTCCTCCAATTAAAAGGAACCAGTGAATACATAGCTCCAGGGAAAAGTCTGAACCAGCCTTGTCTACCCTGGACTATAAGGCTGCTGTCAGAAAAAAAGGGCTGGAGCTCTGTCAAAGTGTGCAATACCTCTGGAGATAAGTGTGTAAGAATACTCACCAGGCTCTGCATTGGTTAGCAGATTATTCGGAATGAAAATATGCTCTTTGGAAAAGGAGTGGTATGTATCCACCTATCTCTGAGTAGCAATATACGAACACAGACCTCCCTTAGCAAGCTTGTAGGACTAGCTCCAGGACCCCCTTTGATACCAAAGGCTGTAGGTGCTCAAGTTCCGTAAATAAAGTGGCATAGAACTAGCTTACAATCTCCACAAACCCTCCCATGTACTTCAGGTCATTTGTAGATGATGTGTAATGTCTAACATGATGTACACACTATGTAAATAATGATTATTCCCTGTTGTTGAGAGAATAATGACAAGTAAACACTATGTACAGGTTCACTGCAGATAAAGTTGACTTCCCTCAAATATTCTCCACCTGCAGACTGTTGAATTCATGGATGCTAAAACACTGATAGTGCTGAAAATGTGTCTAGATAAATAGACATAAATTGTGCCATAAAAGTATTTTATTCAGATTTTTAAAAATGTATTTATTCAACTGTTTTAATTAGATAATAGAAATGTATATTACCATACTGGGCATCAAAGTCTGTTTGCTTTTATACCTTTAGTGTTGGTATCTTGAGCCTACTTCAGCAGAATATTTCCCCCATTTTAATTGTTTTGGTTTATAAGTATGTGAATTTGTATAAAGAATAAGGCAGTGAAGCTAAGTCACAAGGAGAAGAAAGCAATGAGAATTTTGAACTATGAATTTCCAATAGTTTTTCCAAGTTCCCGTTGCAGATATCCAGGCTTTAGATGCTCAAATCCCTTTTATAAAATGACTTAGTGTTTACGTGCAGCACATCTTAAGTCAACTCTAGATTACTTCATAGTTGTTAATACGATGTAAACGCAGTGTGAATAGATGTTATACTGAATTGTCTGGAGAACAAAGACGAGAAAAAGATGTTTAGTACAGAAGAAGTTTTTTCTAAATATTTTTCATCTGAGGTTGGTGAGTCCAAGGATACAGAGCTTCAGATACCAAGGGCCGACTGAAGCTCTGCAATGCAAGCCATGTGTAACTTGCATGCAAGCCATGCAAGCCATGTGTAACATAAATGGGCGGCAGAAACACTTGGGGTTATGTTGTAGGGCTACAGTGACTCATCCATAGATATTTGTACATTGCCTGTGTCTTTTACAATAATACAGTTCCTGAAAACTGAGTCATCTCAGCACGTGAAGCTTTCTGATTCTTTTGTCCTAAGCTTTGGGTGTTAACTCCTGTTTTTGTGTAGTGTTTCAAGGCAGTCCCAGGGTTTTGTTTGGGAGGACCTGCCTGCGCTTGGCCTCTGCTCCCAGTGAGTTGGGAATGACAGCTTCATATTTTGAGCTCTTGTAGGTTGGTAAGAACCAAGCGGGGGACAAGACTTTATTTAGAAATGTGCTTGTAATTCATCTTCCACTATTCATGTGGTTTTGTTGCTGTTGTTACTAGGATCCCTTGGCTTCCTGTGTCTTAATTATTCTTTTCAAGGATATGGAGGAATGGTCATTGGGCTGTGGAAGTGTATTACTACTTGGGCCTCACATTTCATTTCCTGCCCCCTCTTTTGCTGTCCCCCAAAGCCTCATGTGTTCAGAGTGTGGCCATGTGAGAGGTGGTGCGGCCTGGTGGTGGTGCCTACAAGCCGCCCCCCTGCCCCCGTCTCTCCATGGACTCTTCCTGTCCCACATGCTTGTGCGATTGTGATGTCTCATCCACCTTGAGGGCTCCCCAGAGCTGAGTCAAGGCTAGCACTATGTCCTGAACCCCAAGGACTGTGTGCTAACAAATAAACTCTTTTCTTTGGAAGTGTGCAGCCTCAGTATTTCATTACACATCCTACCAAAGGAGCGGATGTTCTGATAGATGTGGAGTGGAAAGTTTGGGACTATCAGTTCTGCTTCTAGCAAGATACTGAACTCTTCCCCTTGACCTTCAGAAAAGTGGTATGGAATGAGCAGCCTCCGGGGAAAGGCCGCGTGGGCGCTGGGGTGTCAGCTCCTTCACCCCGTGTTGCTGCCCTTTCCATGTGCACTCTGACTGCGGCTCCTCTCATCTGAGCTCAGCCTGCTCGTCTTCACCGCCTGCAGACCGGGCTCCACACCCTTGCTGCCTTCACCTGCCTCCCTCGACATCTTCACCAGCGCGTGGGCCCAGCATTGGCCCCTCCCCACCTTGCTGCCCCCAGGCCCTCGGTGTCACCCCCATACCCTGCTTCAGCCCGGTGTCTTCACAAGTGCCCTTGTGCAGGGTGCCTGTCACCTGTCACTGTACGGGTGTTATCTCTGTGGGCGCAGTTTGTGACTGCCTGGTTTCCTGGCTAGGTGTGTGCTTTTCTTAAAGATACTGAATGATCAGCCAGGGCACCCCAGACTGGGGGCTTAAACAACAAAAACACAAGGCTTCACAGTTCTGGAGCTGGAGTCTAAGCTCCAGTGTCTGTGGCTGCTTCCTCCTGAGTCCTCTCCATCGCTCACAGATGGCCATCTTCTCTGTGTCCAGAGTGGTCAGCCCTCTGAAGTGTGTTGGCATCCTAACCACCTTCTCTTAAAGGATATATGACCATATTTCACCATAGTTACCCTTTTAAAGCCTTGGTTCCAAATTCTAATCCTATTCTGTGGTGCTGGAGATTGGGCCTTTGGAGGAATTTGGGGTCCGGTCCAGCCCATTACATATGTCGCCTAAAAGACAGGGAAGCGAAGCTCAGGTTGTCTGCTTGAAAAACTGGACCCTGGTCCATGTTGGGAAATTGAGCAGAGCTTTGTGACTCCTTCCTGTCATCCCCATCCACAGCACCTTTGAGAGGGCCCTGGCAGCCTCAGATGGAGGGGCTACCCTCCTCCCTGTGCATGACAGTGGGGACAGGGGCGTGGGTCTCAGTCTGTCTGTATCCCCTCTGACTTCCTCCTCACAGCTAAATGAAGTTCAGCCAAGGCGCATCCTCCTCAGGGCCGTGCTCCTTTGTGTGTGCGATCTCTGTGGTGAACAGTACAGGTAGCGGATTCCCTGGCTGACTTGGGTTCCCTTCCTGAATGTCCCTGAGCTGGGATCTTTTGATTGGATTGGTGTGAGCCCCCTGTTCAGTGAAATCTGATGATACAGACTGGGTTCCCCACAGTGCATCCAGCACCCTTAATTCTTGAGTGCAGAGCTTCTACCAGGGGTGCCTGGGCAGGTGCCCTGTCTGATTCTGCTGTTTGAGGTTGACTTTTGATGTCACCTGTATGGCTTCACAACCAGCCAGCTCTGGGCCAGGTAGGCTGGGAAGGACAGGGCAGAGTACAGGGATGGAAGTGCTGCACACCCCTTGCCCCGTGTCAGTGTGCAGAACTGGGGTGCTGGCTTGCTGGTAGGTTTGGGCCCCTTCTTGTAGACCTAAGTGGTCCTGTATTATAGGAGGTAATTCCCGGGAAAACATCTGCTGGAGCACAAGGCCAAACCACACCTGTCAGTCCCGCAGGCCCTTCAGGCTTAAAACTGGATTCTAAGAAGGCGTTTGCTGATGGCTTCTCATGTTTGTGGTGTAAATCCTTGTGCATCATTACTTTAGACCTTACCTGGTGTTCATGTGAAAAAATAGCATAGCTGTGAAAACTCTTCCCAAAGCAGCCAAAAATGGTACCAAAATCCTCCTAAACTTCAGGAAACTGAACACCATTCCAGATTCTGTTACCACGTCGGACTCAGGTGCAGTGTCTCTGCCAAGTTGGGGGTGTAGGGAGATGTCAAGGGATCCCCCTGGGGTTGTCTTCCCTTGTGCTCTTGTGAAGAGCTGGGGCCAACTATGTCCTGGTGACTGTCACCAAGGCTGGTAGCACAGCCAGGCTGGCCTCTATACCTAGTCAGCAAGCTGCTTTTTGTGCATGTCACAAAATCAGTTTTGCTGGATTGCTCATGTCATGTGTGAGCTGCCCTCATCACTTCTCTCAGCAATGTCAGCAGTCAAGAGTGTGTCCCACACAGGGCATAGTAATGTGGCTCCTGTTCACGGGGCCTTGCCAACACTTGTGGGCAGAGCAGAAGCTCCTGGCCCACCCCAAGCCAGCAGACACCTTTGCAGTCAAGTAGTAGGGTAGCAGGACGCCCACACAGTCTTTGTCCATACTTCCTGCCCACTATTTTTCAAATGTTTCTGTCCTTGGTGGCTTAAGTCTGAAGATACAGTGCCTGCAGATACAGAGATGGAGGGCCAGCTGTGTTTCAAGAAGAAGGCAAAGTAACAAGGTAGGAAAAAATGCCTATACACTGATGCTCTGTTATTCTTAATAGGCCCCTCCATCAGGGCATAATGACAGGCTGGGGAGCAGCCTGAGAGCACCCTGCACCATGGACTGGCTCATGAGCAAAATGATAGGCTGTATAACGACCTCCCACGGAGCCAGCGAGCTGCCTATTTTGTTTGCAGGGAGTACTGACATGCAAGCATACTTGGTGAGCCAAGAAAGAGAAAAGATACTGTAGGGAACTAGAAAGAAGCAAACCATACGACTCCCATTGTGGGGGCAAGAAAGATGTGAGATTCTTAGGAGGGGGAGAACCTTTCTGTCCTAGGGCATGCTCATTGTCTAAGGGACAGATCCCTGGAACCCAGTGGACGTTACAGTATTGTGAGTCTTCAAATCATTGTGATTTCTCTAGAAGCATCTCAGTGGGAGCAGTTAAGTCTCAGATCCTAGGTGTTTACGGGTAGAATGTCCTCAAGATGTGGTCCCTTGACCAGCAGCCCTAGGGACCCTGGAACTTACTGGAAATACACATTTGTGAGTTGCACCCTAGGCCTCCTGAGGAGCAGCTGCTTGGAGGGGCAGGGGCTGTCTATCTCAGTGGCTCCAGGTGGCTCAGATGCCCTGGACAGAGGAGATGGGTGGTAGAGCCTGGGATCTCTTTCAGCAGCTCCACCTGGCTGCTCCCCAGATCTCCCAAGAGCTTGGCAGGTGTGGTGCCAGGGTCTCAGGAGCCTCAAGTTAATTACTAGGTCTAGGTGCAGCCAGAGCAGGAGATTTAGGAGAAGCCCAAAGATGGTGTCATGTGTGAGCCTGGGTGTGTTGGGGTCTTTAGTTCTGGGGCCCAGCAGTTGGGCTTCCTGGATGCTTCTTCTGTGATATGGGGAAGGAGAAATGTGACTGACCCATTAGGGAGGCATTTGGATGTCCTGAAAAACTGTTCATATACAAATCTGCTTTCTGTGTCATTTCAGGGAAGAAAATGTGACATTTTACATTTGCTAACGTAGTATCCATCCAGCCCTGGCTGTGGTTCCATGCCAACCATAGGTCACAAATATTTGGCAAAAAGTTGTGTCTGTAGTGAACATGTGCATATACATTGTGTCCTTATCATCCCCAAAACAACCATTTGCACAGTGCTGACACTGTATTAAGTATTAGCAGTCACTGGGAGATGACTCGAAATATGTCCTGCCAGCTCACCTCCGTGCACCGGCCTGCAGTATTTGGGTTTCTGTGAAAGGTCCGTCTTTTGGAGGGGGGCCAGCCACCAATGCCCAGAGCAGTCTCTGTCCCTGAAGGACTCAGGGTCAAAGAGGCCGTAATCAAATTCCTCCTCTGCCTCCTCATAGTTTAGCAGCTGAGCCCAGCCCTGCAGGCCCAGGTGGTCTCCTCATGTATAGAGCAGAGATTTGGTTCATTTCTTTGAGAGTCCCCTAAATATTCTGGACCTATTTTTGCACAGTTCTCACCCCAGGTTTGGTTCTTTCACTAGTCTATAAGTCTCTTTGCTTTTTTTCCTCCTTCATTATTAAAGACTGAATCCAAGGCTTTTGCACTGAGCTATACCCCTAGGGGCCCCCTCTTTTTTTGAGACAGAGTCTGTGTTTCCCAGGCTGGCCTTGGATTTGTCACCCTCCTGCCTCAGCCTCCCAGAGTGCTGGGATTATAGGTGTATACCAGCAACGCTGGCCTGTTTTTACTTTTTTAAAAAAGCTACTCCCATGCTGGGCAGTCAGATAGGTGTAGTAGACAAAAGACTTCGCAGTTGATCCAAGAAAACTGAAAGTTTCAGGTTTATTTTGTAGAGAATTACTTCTAAGCTATGACGCTAGCCTAATGGTTTTTTTTGTTACACATTCTGTGGGTAATTTTGTAACATCTGAATGATGACAGCATCTTTTGTGCAGAAGCACCTGCCCCTGAGGATCTGAGGCCTGCCTTCTCTGCTGATTCCGTGGTGCTGTTAGTTGTCAAAGGCCTGGAAAAGCCTCTACCTTGCCTAAGGGATTGCGTAGATTCGGCTACACTGCTTACTTCCTCTGTGCCTCAGTTTATTCATCTGAAAGATGGGTATAATAACAACTATAAATAACATCCTCTTAAGTTCATTGGACAGAATAAAGAACATAATAAAGTATGAGTTCTTAGCATGTCCCCTACAAATATAAGTATTCAGCAAAAGAGTGTCTTGATGCTTGTTGATGGAGTTGGAGATACCCTTGCATGATCTAACAAGATCCATCAATTGAAAAAGCAGACTACCACGGAAAATCATTAAGTTCAGTGTTTCACCCATTTTGTTTTTGTGTTACATTTTCCTTCCTAAAGCATCCATCTTAGTTTTTCATAGAAATAACTTTCATCTTGTGATCCCTCATGAGACATCAGGTATCTACATAAAATAATTACAGTAACAGATACAAGTAGCATAGACAGGCTGGAGCGCCGCTGACTCTGGGTAAGCGTAGGTCCAGGCTGCATGAAAGCTGTCATCTGGCAAATCAGCTTGGAGTTGTTCACCATATTATCAGAGTTTACCATTGATTTTCCCAGTAGGGCCAGAATGGATTTGTTGTTTTCCTTTCTCCAAGCCACAGGCAGATTCTGCTATGGCCTGAATGTCTGTGTATTATTAAGATTCCTATGTTGCAGTTCTAAACTTTGATGTGAGCATCTTAGCAGGTGAGGATTCTGGGAGGTGATGGTGTCATGAGGGTGAGCCCTGGAAAGTGGGATTGACTGGCATCTAGAGAGGCCTCCCTTGTGCCCCTTGAGGACCAGTGAGAACGAAGAAGTCTTTGAACCAGGATGTGGACCCTCACCAGACACCGAGTCCGACACGCCTCGTCTCAGACCTCTGGGCTCTGCACTGTATGCAGTTGAGTCTCTGTCGGTTATAAACTGCTCACTCAGTGCTCACATGTTGTGGACCATTTCTATACTGAAAAAGCATTTGTGTAGTTAACAAAATGTTGTGGGGAGCACAAGCTCTGGCTGGGTTCATAAAGCTGTACTTTTCTCAGTTCCACCCCTGGAAGGTAGTCTGCACCGTGGCCCCACGGGGAGGGCAGTGTTGACAGTGGTTTGTGATCCCACTGAAGGTTTGCACAGACTGACATCCACCACCTCATGCCTTCTTTTTCCGTTCAGCTTTCAGCGTTGGCTTGGGTATTTCCTGCCGAGAAAAGCCCTGCACATGTGTGCTTGTCTCTGTGTGCACTTCTTTGTGTACCTGGAGGGTATGTGCTATGTGCATATGTGTGCACATTTGCATGTGCAGGGGTTCACCTGTGCACATGTGCCTGTTTGCATGTGTGTGTGCTCAGCACTGGCACATGCATGCACATATGTTGATCTCCTGTGAAGACTTGGACTCTGTTTCCCTTCTGCTGCTTCTGCCTGTGCCTGCCTTTTAGACATCCAGTTTCCTTTCCAAGATCTTGTGTCTCTTTAGCCAAGCTTCTCTTGGCGTCACACTAGGAGTGTGGCATGGAGAATATTATTTGGGGGCAGGAGCAGGGAGAGAGAAGGCTACATCGGATTGAAGGAGAGGGCAGAGCACGTGCTTTGCTGAGAACAGCTCCAGCCAGGTCACACCGCCATAGGCTGTTTCTTTGGTCCTTTCCTGTCAGCCTGGGCTGTGGGGTTGGGGTAGATGCCAAGCCAGGGTCCCCCAGGTTATTCTTACCTGCCGCTTACTCAAGGTATTGTGTAAGTGGTTAGAACAAGTGGCCAGTGACTGTCCTTGGTGGGGCCGGGGTGGCCAGAGATTGGTACCACTGGGCAGAGGGCTGTTTGTGACATGTGTACAGTGGTCACAGAGGCACGGAGAGGAATGTCAGGGGTCCTTCTGCTCACAGGACTCAAGGACAACGTGTGTTCAGAAGACCAGAAGCTCTGTAACTCCAGGTGTAGTAATTAAATATCTTTTGAGACCTGGCGTTCTTCATGAGAGGAAGCAAGCTCACACTATTCTTAGGGAGCATCTTGGTTTTAGCTTTTAAATCACAAAGGAAAGGAAAGGAAAGTTTTTTTGGAGGGGAAATAAAAGTGTCGGGCAGCCGCCTACAATCCCAGCACTCAGGAGGCTGAGGCAGGAGGATTGTTGCAAGTTCGAGACCAGCCTGGGCTACAAAGTGAGCTCAAGGCCAGCCTGAACTGCATCTGCATAGTGAGACCTTGCCTCCAAAAGAACAACAACAACAAAAAAAAGTGGCAGAGGAAGACCGAAACAAGGTTTTACATGATGCAGTTCATCCCAAACTCAGCTGACAGGAATGTTGCAGTCAGTTTTCATTCATATTTCCGTCTCCAGAGCTCAGATCTCTGAGCCTACTGTTAATCACTGCTGCCCTTTCATCTCTGAAGATCTCCTGCTTGGTGAATTCCAGAACCAGGGCTAGCCTGGTGACTGAGATACACCTCCCCACCCCAGCCAATCCTGAGTCCAAGGCAGACAGTTCTGTCCCCTCCTCCCCGGTGTGAACACAGCCCCTGTGCCAGGCCCTCATCCCTGCTGGCATCTGTGCATCCTACAGGCTGCCTAGGGCAGTGCTGAGCCTAGGCCTGTCAGGCCTCTGGCTAGGCACCTCCCTGTGGCCTGAGCTCCCTGAGAGGCTGCTGAGTGAAGCCCCCACCCGGGAAATTTAGTCAACTAGGCCGCTTAGGCCCAGGCACGAGCTCTGAAAATGATACGGTTTCTAGGTATTAGTGATATGTTTACTGGCTGGAACCTGCAGAGTTGTGGAAATAAAGGAAGGAGGAAAAGTAACAGTGCTAATTCCATTCATGATCTGTGAACCTCCTTCCCAACTCTGTTTCCTTCCTCTTTGCTGAGCTGCATAGTTGAAGTTGTCTCTGTTGAAGTGGCCTTTGCAGAGAAGGTGTTGTCTCTCAATCCTCTGAACAGAATTCCTTTGCCTGCGGTTGAGACTGGGCAGGGCCCACAAACCCAGATGCCCTGGGGCCCTGTTGGGTAATACAAATGGGCAAATTGGGCCACGTGCATGTTCCACCTAAAGCTGCCCCATTTGGGAAGGTTTATTTATGACCACCTTCATCACCAACCAGAGGGTCTGGTAACCTCACTCACCCACCCAGGAAGAGACACACCAGGGGTTGGCCCTGCCGCCTGGAACCTAAGACCTGAAGGTCATGGTGGTCTGCAGGAAACTGCAGGGGGCCTCTCAGGCGGGGTGAGGAGTCAGAATCCCAGGCCCAGCCTGCAGGGTCAGAACTCAGCCAAAATCTTTGGGGCATTGGATGCTCTCTAAAGTGGAAAGAGCTGGTTTAAAGGGATTGCCATAGTGTAGATGCTGGAGCTCCCACACAAGGGGAACTTGGGTTCACAAAAAGCCTGTGCATTAGTGTCCTGAGCAGTATTCATAGATGTCCCAGTGGAACAGAAACAGATCCCAGGAAACAGCCCTGATTCCTTCAGAGGAGGTGTGGACAGAGGAACCAAGGTCCGTTCATACCAAAAGAATGGAATTCTGCATGAAAGGGGCAAAAATCACTTCTGCAGAGCCCAAGGGAGATGGCTCCCAAAGGCCTGATATTGAGTGGAGGTGGGCAGTTCCCAGAAGGAACCTATTGTGTGACGTGATTCTCAGAAAGACAAATGATGAGCTAGAAAGCGGGAGAGAGAAAGGGAGAGAGGGAGAGAGAAGGAGAAGAGGAAGGAAAGAAACTCACTGCAGAGGGAGAACACAAGAGGATTTTAGAGGTGGTGAAACTGTTCTGTGTATTGATTGTGGTTGTGGAACCCAAATCTATACATATGTTAAAGTTCGTAGAGCTGTATACCAAAAGACAAAGCCACAGTAAAGGAAAACAGAAAACAAACTCCACAACCCAGCACTTCAGTGTATAACCATGTATCTGTATCATTTCACATGAGTTCATTTTAGATATCCATGTATACATCTGTATATTTCATAGTAGTTCACATGTGAGTCTATTCTATGGGATAAAATTCCTGGAGCTGTGGGTACATACATTTGTGTGAGCGACCTTGGCCAGTGAACTCTGTGGCATTTGCTATATTCCCAGCATAGTGTTGGGCAACCTGTGCCCACCCCGCCTCAGCCTGACCACACATCCTGTGACCTGGCCCCGTGACCTCTGCCATCTAAGGGAGGAAGTGGCCACAGTTGTCATTGTCAGGTAAGATCTCGTTGGAGGTGGGCTCCCAGGGCAGCCACACCCCGGTGGACCCTTGTCTGTTGCAAGGGATTTCAGGGCAAAGGTTCAGGCCCGTGAGGTCTTTCTGGTCCTTGAGAGCACTTGGCATTGGGGATGCATCTGTGGGTCAGCCCCAGAGCCACGCCTTTCTTCAGGCCTTGCAATGGGCTGTTCTAGAGATTTGGATGGATCACCGGGCCCTTTTTCTTGATGGAGCCCAGCCTTCCCGCGTCACTTCCCACACACTGCCACCTTTGGGTCCTAGGTGCGCCCTGCCCCACCGCTCTGGGAAGTTGGTTCTGTTTTCCAGCAGGGATGCCACCTTCTCTCACTGCAGGGCAGTAGATGTGTCTTGTCCCAGTCTTCACACAGGAGAGTTTATCTACTCACATTGTCCTTTGTTACGTTTTCCTCTCAGGTGACCACCACAGAGACTCTCAGAATCTTCCCTTTCTACTCCTGCATTTGAGCACCAAGCCTCGGGAACAGGTTAGCACAGAAAGAAGCAAGGAGTCTTGGAAGGATGACTGACCACCTTGCAGGCCGTGTCGTTCACCTGCCCTGCACCCTTGACCTCCAGCTGCTTGGTGCCCAAAGCTTGTAGTTTGTCCTCCTAAGGTCGTGGCATAGTCCGTGGACCTGTCCTGTCCTGTCCGAGATCGCAGCTTCTTGTGTGTGGGGGCACAGTTCCTTCTCTGTCCCTGAGGTTTCTGGCTAAGCCTAAGAATTAAACAGACCCAAGACAGATGCACAGGAGAAAGGCATACACATTTTACTTAGTTAAATTTATACAGACACAGAAGTCTTTATAAGAAAAATTTGGACTTGGAAAAGCAGTTAAAACTGAACACTCTAGGTTGAACAAAGTGCAATAAATTGTGACAATGTGTAAGACAGAGAGATCTGGGCTGGGTGCCTTGTTAATCACGGAGAAGTGACTGAACTCCTCCTGGGGACCTGGCGTGTGGCTGAGTAGCATAGCGCTCACCCGGCTTGTGCCAGGCCCCGGGTTCCATCCCCAGCACTATAAAGAAAAACCTGAAAAATACTAAACCCTTCCAGGCTTGGAACTCTTTACACATAAAAGGAATGGTGGGCGCAGAGAAGGCCAGCGTCCACTACTGCACACCAGCCTCTGCAGGGGCCTCACACACAGAATGAAGGTGCCCAGGAGGCCCTGGTACCCTGCCTGGGCCTGGTACCCCTGTTTCTGCAAGACTTCACCCTCAGCATCAAAAGTTTCCAGGCCCCTCTCCCCATCAACTTTTATGCAGTGCTAGACTTGGCATCCTTCTTGGTAAATATTTTAAATAGGGCTGCAGCCCATTAAGCTTCCTCGCTGTCTTCAGGCCAGGGTGTGTGGAGGAGCAGCATGTATGCATATATAATAAGTCTGTGGAAACATGGCTGTGAACTTTACTGTGCTGCATGACTAGCATTAAGCCAGCTGGGGAAGGGCCTGGGGCTGGGAATCTGTGCGTTTGCTCAGGGTGCCCTTGCTGTGAGTCTCTGGTCCCTCTGCGTCACCTCCCCACTCCTTGCTGTTCCAGGCCCAGTTCCTCTCCAGCTGCCTTACACTGTGGTCTACATTTTCATTGTACTTAGCTGAGCAACTCTCAAAGGAGAGGCTGTGAAGAAACCCTCCCCCTCCTGGTTGTAGACCTTCTGATTCCTTGTAGTCCATATTTGTGGGTATCTCAAGTCCCTCTCCAGCCGGGGACAGCATTGTTAACCACCTTTGAGCGAGAGCAGGGCTGGCTGCAGGCCCCTCAGTGTGTGAAGAGGTTGTGTCCTGATAAATGCATCTAAGTTGAAAATATTGTTAGTCAGAAGTGCACTGAATATAGTCACCTCACAGAACATCGCAGCTCAGCAGGCCGTGCACTGTAGAGTGCTGGCTGTTTACCCTGCATTTGTGGGCTGATCAAGAGCTGTGGTTTACTGTCCCTGCCTAGCACCATGAGAAAGGATTACATATCAGGACCCAGAAGATTCAACCCAAAATTCAAAGTGTGACTTCTTCAAGATTGAGATGGCTTTGGTGCCATAATAAAGTGGAAAGTTGAGCCGTCATCAAGGCAAGGACTGTCTGTGTGCTAATGATGTAGCAGGGATGCGGTGTTGTTGTTTCCTAAGAAGCCAGAGCCCTGTGAGGAACCTACACAGGGCTTGGCACGAGGCTCAGTGGTACAGCACTGCCCTAGCATCATAAGGCTCTGAATATGATTCCCAGTGTCGGGGCGGGGAGGTCCAACACTCCTGAAAAGGAAGCCCCTGCCCAGTGTATCCATCCTTCTCCTTCTCAGCCAGTCCTGCTGTTTCACAGCCCCAAGTTACACACCCCCAGCTGGATGTCAGATGTCCGCAAACCTGCAGGTCTTTGAAGAAGGAGCTGTGACCCCTGCTGAAGAAAAGAGTGTTGTCCCAGAGTGTTGCTAGTGTTAGAGGCATATTGCAAATGAGTTGTTAGAGGAAAATATGCGGAAAGAGTGGACAGGTGGAGAGTGCAATAAAGGCACACTGATGTTTAAGAATAGATGCACTGATGTTTAAGGAACGTGACGCACAATTGAAGAAGTTGTCACTTCCCTGTGCTCATTTTGCATTTAGGGAGACTGAGTTGCTGAGATTCTTCCCCCTCCTTCTCTTCCTTTCTTCCCCTGCTTTAAAGTTAAAGTGCAGAGGAGGCGGAATGTGACCATCAGTAAAGGCTGAGCTTGTGCCACATGCCAGAGCCTCTGGGTGCTCAGCTGCTGTCTGTGAGCAGGAGGAATGGAACCAGGAGTTGATGGCTGGATCCAGTTATAACTAAATCACAGTTCAACTCTGAGATTTGTCCACTCTCAAATGAGAGCATGTGGAAGACACCCAAGGTAGCCTGAAGCAGCCTCAGACCGTCCATGTGCTGTGCCGTAGGTGCTCTTCCTGTCTGATCATCCAGAATATCCAGAACGCACTGCCACATGCACCCCTTCAGGTGCAAAGTCCCATGGGAACTGCTGGAGCAGAGGAGGTGCCCTTGGGGTGGGGAGAATGAGCAGAAACAGAAACAGATTCCATCAGAAGCCTTGAGCAAGAAATGGGTTGAAAATGGACTAACGGAGGGAGGGTGGGAGGAAGGGAGGGCAGGGGGGCGGGAAGGGTGTGTATGATAGTCAAGGAGGGAGAACCTGAGTGGCAATATCTGCTTAGCTTGGTGTCTCTTTGGAAATCACTCACCAAGAGGGTATTATCACCAGCAGGTGACTCTGAGTGCCTGGTGTCCCCCCGATCCACCAGCTTCACGGAGGAAGCCTTCCTCCCAATGCAAGCTGGCTGAAGGCAAAAGGAGTGGGGAAAGTGGAACACAGTGCTGGGAGCTTGAGAGGCTGATCACGCACTGCCAATTTCATGGACAAATGAGCCCAGGGTGTCAGCCTCTCATCCTAGAGAATCTGGCCAGCCAGTGGTCACCCTGGCCTGTGTTTTTCAAATGCCCATTATCACAGATGCCCCTAAAAGCTGGTCTAGGGGGACACAGAAACTAGAAAAGGTGAAATAACATTCTAAGAATTAAAGAGAAGGTAAAGCACAATTTAGAAAAATACAGCTCCTAGGTGGGAGCACATGCAGTCCCAGCTGAAGACCTTTACCCTGGAGGCTTGACCCTGGCTCTTCTCCCACTTTGTCCTGTGAGTCCTGAGCTCAACCTGGTGTGATGCCCCCACAGGGTTTGATCTTCTCACTCTGCCAGCAGGGCTGCAGTATGCGGGTTTCCTGGGCTGCCCTGAGGGACTGATAGCTCCCCTAGTGCCTTTGGTGTAAAATGCTTTCCAGTGTGGTGCTAGGAGCCTGCCTGCAGTCTAGGGGACAGATAGGCCCCCCACTGTGGTTAGCACCCTGGACATGAGGCGGGGCCTGATTATGGGTGTGGAAATAAAAAAGCCTCAGAGAAAATGCTGGAGGCATCCATAATTTATGAGTTTACAAGTCTCAGGTAACACAGTGCTTCGAAAAATATTCTTTTCTTCTAGGGGCATGGGAAATAAGTAGTGTCTGGTGATATGATTGCTAACTTTTTTCAGTAAATTCTTTTCCTTTAAAAGGAGAAATTTAGAAGCCACATAGACATTGGTTTAGAGAGAAAAGTCCATAGTTGGCAATCATATGCATTTTTTTGATAACCACTAACTAGCAGTGGTTTAATATGTTGCTTTAATGTGTTCATCTCTAATGCTACAGTGTTGTCACCAATAAATACATACTTAAAGGTGGTGGGTGGAAGATACTCAGGAAGTAGAGCATAGACTCTGTCTTCAAGTTGTTAGAATTGCATGATGTGGGGCAGGGAACTCTAAGTTCTGTACAACCACACCTTGTTTTATGCAATAGATATTTCAAGTTGCATAGTTTCCTCATATTTTAATGCTCTTAGAAAACTGGAGAATCTTAGTAACTGCAAAATGTCCAACATGAGTTATTCTGTTGTTACCTCTTTTATTTAAAAAATTTAAATTAGTTTTTTTTAATTGGAAAGGAAATTCCTGAATGTCCTGAAATAATTGAGACAGAAGCTCTCCCTAGAGCCTCCGCACAGATCCCTTTCTGGTGGCTGTCCAGTGACTGTAAATAGTCAAGCTGTGCTTGTCCTGGACCAGCACAGGAGAAAGATAGCCACTCCGTACTGTCAGGTCTCACCTTGCGCTGCTCCTGATCAGTTCTTGCCGTCTTTCTGCAGTGTCTTCAGCAGTTCTGTGGGTGACAGTAGAAACAGCATCACTTTGAGGATGGGACAGAAGAATTAGAATTGGCCTAGCCAGTGCTAAAAATCTATTGCCATCACTATTGTGTATTTATTATATATGTTGTTGTTTATCACATTTAGCCATTGTACATCTGCACTGTTATTAACCAATTAAGCTTAAACCATGCGTGTATATTTTCCTGACTTGCTCTGACAACCACAGCTGGAACAAGAATCCCCCACATGACCTAGAGATAAATTCCTGGGCATAGTACCTGACCGGTTTTGGTAGATGGCAAGTGGTCCTGTGGTAATTTTGAAGCTTTTGCCACACGGTGGGCCAAGCAAGAGTTCCTACTGCTTCTCTTTCCAGAGAGATGTATGGACCCTGGTATCCTATTTCAGTTTACCTTTGTTTGATCAACACTGCAAGTCTGAGTCTTTTCAGATTTTGTAGCCGTTAGAATTTATTTGTATTCAAACTCTTTGTGTCCTTCAGCTGTCTTTTTCTCACTAAGAAGCAGAATCTTTTATTCATATCCTGGGATGAAATCTTTGTCATCATAGAAAATTTACTTTTTCAAGAAGCATAAGGTAGGATTTTCACTTTGCTTTTCCCCCCAAATAACTAGCCTGCCCATCATTCCTGGAGTTATCATTCATTTACCATTAACTTCAGAAACTGCCTTGTCTATAGTTTGTTTCTATACCTATGGGGTCAGTATGCATCCTATTGATCACTCTGTCTACCTGCTAACAGGAATAGACATTTCTCCAAAGCACATTTTCTGTCCGCTTGTATGTTGTTGAGACCTGTTCTGTCCTGTGTTCATGAGGGATAGATATGAGTGTAGATTTGTTTCCTTATGATGTCCTTGTCTGGTGTTTTCTGTCTGGGTGACCCCACCTCATAGAAAGAGTTGTAAAGTATTCTCCTTTCAGAAGAGCCCAGGAAGGATCACCATTAATTCTTTTCTAAGTGTTAGGTAGAATTTACCAGAGAAGGCTTTTCTTTCTAGGAAGTTTTTTGATTACTAATTCCATCTCTTATTATAGACCTATTTTGATTTTCTCTTCTTCTTGAATCAGTTTCAGTACGTTTGTTTCTGTAGAACTGTGGTCCTGTAGGTGATCTAATTTGCATGAACTATTTTCTCACAGTCCTTTTTACTTATGTAACATCATGTCACTGTCCTCTTTGTCATAATGTGAGCCGCCTCTTTTTCCTTGGTCAGTCTAATTAAACAGTTGTTAATTTTGTTGACCTTTTCAAACGACCAAGTTTTGGTTTCTTGATTTCCCCTGTTTTCGTAACTCTTCATTTTCTCTCTATTCTTTATTATTTTCTTCCTTCTGTTACTGTTAGGTTTGCTTTTCTTTTTCTAATTCCTTAAGGTATAAAGTTAATTAACCTGAGATCTGTTTAAATGCAGACTAAAAATTTAAAGCTGTATATTTTCCTCTAAGCCCTGCTGTAACTGTTTCTCTTAAATTTTGTTAGGTTATTGTGTTTCGTTCACATTCATCCCAAAGTATTTTTAATCCCTTGTGATTTCCCCTGAAATTCACTGATTATCTGGGAATATTTTAATTTTTATATATTAATTTCCCAAATTATCTTTGTTAAGTGATTTCTAATTTTATTCCATGTCAATTAATGAACACACTTTATGATTTTAAGTCCTTTCACATTTTTTTCATAGTCTGGCATCTTGGAGAATGTCCCATGAAGCTTTGGAGAGCCTGTATCCCACTGTGGAAATGGCGTGTGTTGTTAGTGTTATGTCTAGCTGGTTTATGTTGTTTCCCTAATGTTTTATTTCCTTGGTGCTTTTCAGTCTAGTTTTTGATGGAAAATAGAATATTAAAGTTTCCAGTTATTGTTTTCGAATTAGCCACTTCTCCCTTTATTTCTGTAAGTTTTTGCTTCATGTATTGTAGAACTCCGTTAAGTTCAAAGACATTTGTAATAGATTAATGATCGAAACTTTTATCATTATGAAATATTCATTTCTTTTCTTGGTAACTTGGCTCCTACTTTATTTTGTCTGATACGAGGGTGGCCATGTTTCTCACTGTGGCTGTTTCTTTGATACATCTTTTCAACCTATTTTTTTTTTTTTATTTAATCTAAAGTGTCACTTATAGATAGCATGTGGTTGGATAATGTCTTGGTTACTTTCTTGTTGCTGAGACAAAATACCCAACACCCAAAGTTAAAGAATTAAAGGTTTATTTCACCTCACAGTTTGTAAAGGTTTTGGTCCATAGTCAGCTGGCTCCAAGGCAGGGAAACACAGGAGAGGGGCATCCTGGAGGAGAGACAGTCTGTGGCAGGGTAGGCAGAAAAAAGCCAACCTGTCTTCCATTTTTCTCTTTATATCCCATCCAGGCTACAAGCCTATTGGTTGGTGACACCCACAACCAGGGTGAAGCTTCCATTATCCGTACCCAGAATTATGCTGAGCCAATTTATTTATCACACACCCTTAATCCATATTTACACAGGCTATGTCCAGCCCTGCCTATGAGCTCAGGAGGCTTGGGATGGGAGGCGGGTGTGGGGGGCAATCTAGATATAAGCTATAACAGATCATTGTTTTTTTAAAAAATCCATCCTCCTAATGTTTGAATTTTTTATTTGCTTTTTAAAAAATTTATATTTATCCCTACAACCCCTCCAGCATTTGTTATTGTTTGATTTCTTGATGATAGCCATTCTTTCTGGCGTGAGATGGAATCTCAGTGTTGTTTTAATTTGCACTTCTCGAATGACTGATGATGTTGAACATTTTTTCATGTATTTATTTGCCATTTGTATTTCTTTATCTGAGAAGTATGTATTCATCTCAGATGCCCATTTTTGGGTTGGGTCTTTGAATTTGGGGGGTGCTGATTTTTAAAATTCTTTATATGTTCTAGATAGAAGTCCTTTGTCCAAGGCACAGTCTGCTAAAATTTTTTTCCCAGTTTGTGGGTTTTCTTTTTACTCTGCTGGTGATTTCTTTAGATGTGCAAAAACTTTTCAGTAGGATGAGATCCCAGTTGTTAATTCTTTGAAGTATTTTCTGTGCAGTTTGGTTTTTGTTCATGAGCTCTCTGCCTACCCCTATGTCTTCAAAATTTTTACCGGCTTTCTCTTCCAGTAGATTTAGTGTTTCTGTTTTTATATTTAGATCTGTGATCCTTGTTGACTTGAGTTTGGTGCATGGTGATAGACATGGGTCCAGTTTCAGTCTGTACTCATAAGTGAAATAAATCATACCCACATGTGTAAACACCGTATTGTCTCACTAATGTAAGAACCTGAAAGACTGAATAAAATCTAAAAGGTACAATAGATATTGTGACAGGGAAAGAAACTGCTCAAAAGGAAAGAACAATTGGGCTGAGGGAAAAGAGAAAAGAAAGAAAGAAGGGAAAATTATGTACAAAAGTATACACAAAGATAGCTAAGACAGTTGTACTACTGATTTCTATTACTTTATTGAAAGGAACAATTAATGTTTAATTGTTTGATCAATCTTACCTGCCTATATTTGCTTATCTGAATAACCAATTTAAAGATATCAATATGTAATACAACCACCATTGTTAATTTCCTATTACTTTGTCTGAAATTCTGTATTGCTTGTATTGTTTTTGTGTTATTTTGTAAATGTCTGTGTGTCTGTAAATATATTTTCATCCTTTTATCTTTAAAATAAAAAATAAATAAATAAAAAGTCTATTTAACTATCAATATGGTGGAAAGTTTTACATTTACTACTTTGCTCTTTGCTTTTTATATGATTTATGTCTTTAATTCCTCTTCTTTTTGTGTTACATAGTTCTTTAATTTTAATTTAGCTTTAAAAAATCTAGTTTGAACCAATATAAACTTAATAGTAAGCAAAAATTTTACTCCAGTAGATCTTTATTCATTTCTCTCTCTTTTGGACAATTAGTTCACATTACATCTTTACATGTTATAAGTCCATCATACAGTTTTCTAATTAGGATTTAATGTAGTAGTCTTTTAAATCAATTAAAAGATGTTTTAAAACTGTTTCTACCATCTGTTATTATTATTTTTGTGATACTTTTTTCTCCTTTCTTCCATGTGAATTTGAATTCCTGTCCAATGTCCTATCATTTCATCTTGAATAATTCTCTTTCCTATTTTTGTAGGTCAGTCTGGTAATATCAGACTTTGTCATTTTTTTGTTTATCAGGGAATGGCCTAACTTGCTCATTTCTGCAGAATTAGCTGGATACAGAATTCTTGGTTGGTAATGTTTTTCTTTCAAGATTTTGAGTATGTGATCTCACGGGATTCCGATGAAAATCTAGCTCTTAATATTATTTAGGATCCCTTGAATGCAATGAGTCATGTTTCTTAGTGCTCTCAAGCTTTTATCTTGCTCTTTCAGCTGTTTGTTTTTTATCCGTCTCATTGTGGTATCTTGGATTTTATCTTTCTTGTGGTTTGTTGAGTTTCTTAAATGTGTAAACTAAACATTTCAAATTTGGGAAGGTTTTGGCTATTACTTCTTCAGATATTTTTTCTGCCACTCTTACTATACTTCCCTTATGCAGGTGTAGATATGCTTGATAGTGTCCCACAAGCCTCTTAAACCCTGTTGATATTTTATTTTTTTCCATTTTCTTTTTACACTGGGTAATCTCTCTTGATCTATCTGTCTTCCAGATCACTAATTTCATTCTTCTGACCCCTCAAATCTGTTATTGAGCCCATCTAGTGAATTTCAGATATTGTACTTTCAGCTCTAGAATTTCTTCCTCATTCTTTTCCTCACTCTGATATTCTTTATTTATGAAGATAAACTTGTTATAATTTCATACAATTCTTTGTATACTCTTCAGTTATTTGGCCATATTCATAATAGCTTATGTAAAGTCTTTGTTAAATCCAAAATCTTGGCTCCACTCAGGGACATTTTCTGCTGAAGTTTTTTGTTTCTTTGGTTTATGTTTCCTTGCATGTCTATATTTATGTTTTCTTCCGAAGACATTTAGATGATGTTATGGCTTGTATCTAAATATGCCCCTCCCTCCCCACCATGTGCTTATGGAGGGGGCTTTGCAGAGGTGGCTGGAACTAAAATAAGTGATCATGGATTAAGGGTATGTAATAACTAACTTGGTTTAGCGTATGTCTGCCTGTGAATAATGTAAGCCCTAACCTGTGTGTGGGTGGCACTAATCAATAAATGGACTTCTGGCCTGGATGGAATATAAAAGGACAGAAAGAAAACAGCCTTGCTGCTTGCTGCCTCCTGGCAGGTACCTTGCTACCTGCCCTGCAGGTCCCTTGCTACCTGCCCTGCCAAGGATTGTTTCTCCTCTCTGATGTGTCTCTGCAGTGCTGCTCTTCACTGTGAATTGAAACCTTTACAAAAGAAGCTACGATAAATCTTTTTTCTTAACTTGTGAGTGTCAGATATTTTATCCCAGCAATGAGAAAGTAACCAAGACAATAATATTTATTAACAATTTAGGAAGCACTCGCAATTTGGGTAACAAGGCGTGTGCCTTTCAAAGCTCTCTGTTTTCTATTGTGTTTTGCTCTTCCTTTTTCTTCCTTTTGGTGCTTGGTGGTGTTTTCTTGTTACTGTTAATTTGTTTTGCAGCTTTCCTACCCTAGTTCTGTGGTTTCTGTATTTACTGTCATGTGTGACCACTGAGTTACTTGCTATATATTTTTAGGTTTCTTTTTATTTTTAAGTGTGGATTCCTTGGGCTACATCTGACTCAGTGTAATTGGATGGTTAGTCAATCACTGATCAAGTTTCCTTGTGCCTGAGAGCCTTCTGCCTTGGGGATCTTGTGAGATAGGCAGTTCACAAGACAGCCTTAGCATCTCTTCCTGATGGCACCTGCCACAGAGTCACCCAGAGGTGAGTGATGTGTGCCTTCTCTGTCCCCAGGTCTTTCCTGGGTATGTGCATAGCCTATGCATGTTACATGGCCCTTCTTTAAATGCATAAGAACCTTTGAAGTTCCTTATGTGTATTAATTCTTCTTTAGGACTCTATTTTACATCCTGGGTCAGGCTCGTGATTACCACAGTTGTGTAGTCACAGCATCAGGCAGTGGAAGTACTGCTGGCAGCTTGATGCTATTTTGGTAATGCCCCAGGGGTATCTACCACCTACCACCCTCCCTCCTGCAGTCTCCCTGAGCTCTGAGTTAAATATGGAGACTTCCCAGGTGCTACAAGCCCAGACAGAATATTGGCTATGCTGTGGGGATGGAGCTTTTCACTGAGCTCCAAGATCCTCAGATTTCTTAGCTGTCTGCAAAGTTGGTGGCTTTTGACCACCTTGCCACCAACCTTACAGGGAGAGGGGGTAGGAGCCACTAAAGTTAAAAAGCACAGACTGCTGTGTTCAGTAGTTTCTCTTGGGAAGATGATTTTTCCCTTCATTCTGCAGCTTTGGTTAATTCCTAAGAGTTGTGAAACTGAGTTTAGTTTTGTCCCCTTTTTGTTTGTCGTTGAAGAGGGACAGCAAGTTTGTCCTGGCCTCTCACCACATTCTGGAGGTGAATTCTCCACTGTGTCTCTTTGCGACCTGGCATCTGTGACTGAGCAGAATGCACTGGAGACAGTGCATTTCTGGTGCAGATTTGCCAGTCCTCGGCTCTGTTTCTGGGTCCACAGAATCTGGTAGTGTTTTTAAGTTGTTCCTCTTCATTCATTTGGAGTTGGGTTCAGGTGGAAATGTGTGCATGTGGTTAACAGGGGTTGTGATCAGAGATGCTGGGCCTGGGGGCTGCACACAGGAGGGCCATGGGCAGATAGGTGTTGCCGGTGGTTGGCAGACTTCACCTACAGTGCTGCAGTGACAATGTTTGAAGCTTTGGCTGCTTTGTGGAGAGCAAATGCATGTCAAGGTGCAGGGCCTGCAGGGGGTTCTTTTGGGGCCACTTGCTGTAATCGTGCAGGGCTGGAGCAGGAGGATCCCAGAGCCAGTGAGGTGAGGGTGAGAAGAAGTGGATTCTGGGACATATGGAAGAGAGCAAGCACTTCTTGGTGGATGGGATGTGAAATCTGTGGAAAAAGGAGTCAAAATCAAGTCCAGTGTCTGTGACCTTTGTCAGGGCAAGCATGGAGTTAGTGTTTAGGCAGTGGTGGGATGCAGAGGGTGGATTTTGAGTTGGACCTACCCAGCAGGGTTTGTCTGTGAGATGCGTGATTGGAAGACAGGGCAGTCTGGCCTGAGAAGGTAAGTCTGGGAGTTCTGTGTGTTTTGATATGGTTTAAAGCAGGTTGTCCAGAGGTCTGAGCCAAGACTGGGGAAGAGGGGAAAGTACAAGAGAAACAGAGGCGAGAAAAAATTCAGGCACACACAGGTAGGTGGAGAGTTGGGGGGAGGATGTGCATCAGTCAGGAAGCATTGTGCAAATGTCCAACAGGGCTGTTACCAAACATGGCCACACAGACTGTGCGGCTGGGCTCCAGGTCCATTCCCTGGTGCCCTGGGCCCAATGCACTGCTTGCTGGAGCCCAGAGTGGCACTAGTATAAATATTATGAGAAAAAGGAATGTCAGCCAAGAGAGAAGACCTGAAGAATTCACTTGAGCACAGTGCTGGGACGAGGGGGGTGCCTTGGCTGCTGCTGGGAACCAGGGGAAAAACATCAGAGGACAGCCTTGTCTGCCCATGTCTGCTGAGGGCTGGAGCTGGCCACCAGGTGGGGGCATCTTCCTGTAGTAAGAGGTTGGCATGGGAAAAAGTTTGAAGGTGCTGGAGTCATAAGCAGGTTGGAGGCAGTGCCCCTGGTCTGCAGGCAGCCCAATCCCACAGACTCCTCTACTTCATCCAAATAACCTATTACTCTTTCTCATATAGGAATTCCCTGCCAGTCTGAGCTGGGCTGTCATATAAATCGTTTCAAATCAATATTAATTATGAAGACAAATACTACTCTTTATAGGCTGCTTTCCTCCACTGAAACTTTGGAATCCCAACCTCCTGTGTCTCAGGATGTGACCTTATTTGGAGATAGGGTCTTCACATGGGTGGTCCAGTTATAGATAAATCATCAGACTCAGACCTGAACCCTATAACCACTGTCCATTAAGAAGAAGAAATTTGGGCCCAGAGACGGACACCTCTAGAAGAATGACAATGTGAAGAAACACAAGAAACTGTTTTCAGGCCCAGGAGATAAGCAAGGCACAGAGCCTCCCTCAGAGCCTCAAACGGAGCCCACTTTTGCACAGCTTGACCTTGGGTTTGGAACCTGCAGAGAGAATCAGCCCCTGTGATTTAAGCTGCTGAGTTAGTGGTACTTTGTTATGGTTCACCTGGGAAACTAACACAGAAGCCACAGATGCTTTTCCCCTGTTTGTTTCCTGGACTCTGAGGTGAGGCTGCCCCTGAATTTTGGACCTGTCTGGGAGAAGCGCAAGCTGTGGCTACCAGGAGTAGCACACAGATCTGCCGCATCCATCGCAGCTCTTGGAGTTCCTACAGGGGAAGGGCGGTGAGAGGATGGGAAAAATAAAGAGACAAAAGCTGAGGTCAGGTGGAGCCCTCTCTCTCCAGATGAGAGGAAAGGAAACTGCTCAACCACCCTAGGGATGTTTATTTACACATTTGACAAAGTTAGTGTCATATGACACAGCCTTGTCTAGCAACTTATGGCTTGGATTGTCTCAGGTTTGGTGTTTCTCTGGACTACAGCAGCTTGGTCATGTGGCTTGCCCCAGGTGTTCTTTGTTTTCCTACTGGGCTTGCCTCACCCCTCACATGTGTGATCAATTTCCAGTCTCAGCCCCTCCCTATGCAGACCCTGGTAAGGGAGGCTGCTCCTGGCCTCTGGGTTTCATTCCTCTCACCCTAGCCTTCTCTGGTTGGTCCTAAAGCCCTCGCTGTCCTGTGTGCGGGGGCAGTGTGTCAATATAAGCCAATTAAAGGAACCTCTCTTCTTCAATGCAATTCCCATTCCACTACCATCAACATACCTCACAGATCTTGAGAAAATATGCCTTAAATTCATCTGGAACCAGAAGAGACCCAGAATAGCAAAAGCAATCCTGGGCAA
>NW_004955515.1:490449-511908 GCF_000276665.1 Chinchilla lanigera
GTAACTCTGTATTGTCTGTATTGTGCTTGTGATATGTTGTAAAATGTTGTATGTCTGTTAATGTTTCCCTCCTTTTATCTTTAAAATAAAAAAAAAAAAAAAAGGAACCTCTCTTCATTGTCTTGGGACAGTACAGTTTAATTCTTTTCTTTTTATTTTTTTACAACATCTTCCTTTACTACCACCTTTAATTAAAAACTGTCCTCATACAATGAACTTCAAAGTGGAAAAGTGACTCTCTGTAATGGGAGTAACTGATATCCATGACTCCTGCAAAACCAAACACAAGGTGCAATGCACTTGAAGTATTTCCCTGACATTTCTGTTTGCTCCTTTTTGCTGGCATTGGAGCAGAAACCAGCCACCACCTTAGAGAAGGTGGGCAGGCTCCAGTGTCTGTTGTCACATGGGGTGGTCTCACCCTCTCAGCTGCATCTGGTGGGGGTGGCCCTTGCAGTAGTTAGCTGGAAAAGAGAAAGTCCATGAAAGGCCTCAATTCAGCTGGCTGAGGCCAAGCAGGCTCCCTTGCTCTTCAGCCAAATACTCACTTGGCCCCTGACAGTGGGCTTTTGTTGCAGGCTCTGGGGCTGTCAGAGGTGGAAGGTAGAAAAACTTTATGGAGGGGATACTAGAGGGAATGGGCCAGTGCACAGTGCCTCGGGAGTTCACTATGTTTGCTGGAGAAGTAGGACCAAAGCCAAGGTTAAACTGGCTGGAGACACTGATTACTCCATCTTCAAGTAACTGAATTCTGTTTTATATTTCCAAAGCAGCGTCCAGCTGCTCCTTTAAAGAATATAGAACCAAAGGTTAATATTTATTCAACTCAAAGTTAGACATAATTAAAATAAAAAATTACAAACTGCTAAGACCACTACCAATTAGATACTGGCAGCTCACCCCAGAGTCTATATGGCTTTCTAGCTGGTGTAACCTTTGAGTAAAAGCATTCCTGAAACACGATCAGGTCTCTTTCGTGTTGCCATACTGTGCTTGGCCAAATTCCCAGGCACATGGATTCACCCTTTCAGGACTTCATATTCTGCTCTATCCCAATTAATTTTCTACTTTACTGCTGCATTTCCAATGTCACAGATGTTTTTGATTGGATGTGTTGCTGAGATTGCCTTCGTTCTGGGACAGATGACTGGCATTTGTAGTCATGGAGGTGGTCAGTGTGCTGCAGAGAGAGTTTCCATGCGTCCAGCTTACTGTCAGCGCCACGCTTGCTCACAGCCCTGGTTTGTAGCTCTTACCCTCTTGGACTCTGGTCTTTTTCTGCACTGTGATTCCTTTGTTACACCCTGGAAATTACACCTTTTCACGAAGATGACCAATTTCAAGAATGTCAAGCTTTGGTGAGTAAAATCCCCTCACTAATTAAAAGGAGAGCGCTTTGAAGTTATCCGAAAGCTCCTTCTGAAGACTGCATCTAATTATATCACACCGAGCACACTGACTCAGCTCAACAGGTGAAAAGATTACAGGATGAAAAGTCTGAATAACAAAATGTGGTTAAAAGAACACAAATCAGAAACTGAATAGCACCGTGGATTTCAATCCAGAGGCATAGGACAGACTTCATTAGTGAATTCTTGCCTAATAGTGTCTCTGCTGTTGATGAACATGAGATTATTATGTCATTAAAGATACAATAATCCTGGGAATCGGGACACACCCCTCACCACTTTTCCAGATGTAAGCCCCTCTTCTCTTGATGTCACAGGAGAGGCACATGTGGAAAAGGTGTTTGCAGAAGAGTTTTGCTCCACTGGTATTCAGTATCTGTTTATTAAAAATTCATATGTATTTGATGAGGGCCTGCACCTGTGGCTGTTGTGCTCCTGGGTGTGAAACTGGCTGACAATGAGCATCTTCAGTAGCAACACTGATTCCTTTTGCTTTAGTCATTGTGCGGATACCAATTGGTTCAGCTTTCAGTAGACGGGACATAGAACTGGTATCACCATGCCAGTGACAGTCAGTGTAGTATTACGCTAAAAACCTTGACATTCTCCTGAGTATTTTCTTTCTAAGTGTTTGCTGGCATGTTGTGTGAATCAGTGAATTACATGTTCAGTCCATTGACTTTGCATCATATTTTAACTATTCAGTATTCATGATTGACTTTGGGACCATTTCTAATGATGGTGTTTGTAAGAATGTCAGGTGTTTCAAGACAGGATGCTTCATCCAAGTCTTCCTATAGCTGTGAGCCATTGTTAGACAATGGAACAAGGTGCTGAAATATGTCATAAAGTTGTGACAATAGCGCAGTGATCCCTCTTGGTCCCAGTTCCTCTATTTGCTAACATCTTACATTAGTGTGGTATGTTTCTGTAGCTGTGTGGATATGTTATTCTTCACTAATGTCCATAGTATGTGTATTTTCTTTGTTACCTAATACCCTTTCCTGTTCCGGGATTTAATAAAGGACACCATCTTGTATTTAGACTTCACCTGTGGCCAATGTGTGCTTCTGACGTGGGTGACACTATGCTTGTGATGTATCTCTGCATTTTAACCAGTCACAACTTACATTTTTATTTCTTCGGGCTAGGGGTGTAGCTCAGTGATGCAGCATGCTGGCAGGCCCCAGATTTGATCTCCAGTACTGCAAGCAAACAAAACATTGAGTTGTTTCACATTAAATATTTTTTTCTTCTGACATCAAAAAGCTGATGAGCTTACAGATCTGGACCCTACCGAGATTCCTAAAGGGGCTTGTTTCCTGGTAGGCATACTGTGCCATTTTGTGTGTGTGTTCAGTGAAAGTCCCCTGGGTCTCATGGAGAAACCTGCCACTCTTGGTTGAGACAAGGTGTACCTGTGAGTGTTTCGCCAAAATGAAGGGCATGGGATTTGTCCTCTTTTTTAGAAGAAATAATAAGGAAGTCCTGAGGAATTAGGATGAGTCGTCTGCTGTTTGATTCTCTTCTCTGACAGGGAACAGAAGACTCCATGGCCTTTCTTCAGTTCATCCAGCTGTGTCCAGTAAAGTGAATGTACATAGGCCTTGCTTTGGAGTCTGTCAGCTGGCCAGGATGAGAGGATGCTCACTTTGGCTAGAAACCAAGTAGCTGTCCGTATAAAGACCTAGAGCAGCTGCCCCTTATCCAAGGGGGCATGCTCCAGGACCCCACTGTACACTTGGATCTTGGGTAGTATTGAATCCTGTATATTCCTTGTCTTTTTCTATACACATAGACCTACAATACAATTTAAAATATGAATTAAGCAACATTAACTAATAATAAAATAGACAATTATAATAATACATTATAATAAAAGGTAAATGTGATCTCTTTCTTGTTTCTTGAAATATCCTATTGTGGTGTATCGTCCTGATGATGATGATAGTTTGAGGAGTGTCTTGGTTACTTTTCTCTCCTGGCTGAGACAAGATACCCAACACCCAGAATTAAGGAAGGAAAGGTTTTTTTGGCTCACAGTTTGTCGAGGTTTCAGTCCATAATCAGCTGGCTCCAAGGCAGGGTGGCAGGGCACAGAGGCAACAGTTCAAGGTGGCAGAAGACAGCAAAAGCAATGAGAGCAAAGGGGAGGAACAAGCTTTCTCTCCCTCTATTGCATGCTGGCTATCTACCCACGCCCACACCATCTCTGTGCCCTCCTCTTTCACAAGCTGAGGATGTTTATAAAATAAGGACCCTGGCCCCCTGCTGAATCACTTAGTTAAACTTTTTAAGGTGACACAATGAATAACATCCTAGAGTGGTAAGGGCATGTCCTTTTCACCCCAGGATGTAGTACTGCTGAGTTACTTAGTTAAACTTGTAGACTTCAAGATGATACAATGTATAAACCATAACAAGGGGATACAGTGCTTTACTAACTGAGGTCAGTGACAGAGGCACTGTGACACAGCTTGAGGGTGCTGCTAAGGCTTGCTTGAACAGACACTGGGACACCAAGATAGTTGATTTGCTAGCAACACCACTGCTATGACTAAGGTGGTGTGTATACCATGGGACACGGCACAAGCATGGTTCACACACTAGTGGGGCAATTTGAGATCGCCTTGCACAAATCAGAATTGCATGCAATTTAAAACTATGAGCTGCTCATTTCTGGAATGTTCTGTGTAGTGTTTCCTATTGCACTTGACTGTGAGTAATGCACACTGCAGAGATAAAAACCAAAGATACAGACTGCTAGGCCCAGGGTGGGTACAGGAGAGGTGTTGCTGGGCTCATGGGCCATGACCAGCCATAAGCTAAACCGGGCCGCAGTCATTGCCAAGCTGGTCATGGGGTAAAAGTTGATAGAAAGCGGCCAGCAGAACTAGTGACTGTCTGTTTTGTGGCAGTCAGGGAGGACACAATGGCTGTGCTCTGCATTCTGTGTCACTGTGATGGCCCAACACTGGCAGTCATGAAATCCTTTCTCCTGTTGCTGTCACTCCCTGCAGCTGGAGTGTGGGCTTATGTGGGTCTCCTGTCACACAAGTCTGCCTGCTCCTTCACTTTTATGTCTTTGCATCAGTAATCCAGGTCACTGTGCTTTCAGAGCAGTTCTGTCCTTTCCCGCCCAGAGTTACTGATGAGTCTCAGACACAGGTCCCTTCTCCTGGACCGAGGGTAGGTGTGCTGCAGCCGGCACAGGGGAGCTATTTCAGTCCTCCACGGCTAAGCATGTAGGGCAGCACACTTCAGGTGAACTTACCTTCCTTCCTTTCTTTTTTCCTTCCTTCCTTCTTACTTCTCTCCTTCCTTCCCTTCTTCCCCTTTCCCTCCTCCCTTTTTCTTCCCTCTGTCCTTCCTTCCTTCCTTCCCTCCTTCCTTCCCTCCTTCCTTCCCTCCTTCCTTCCCTCCTTCCTTCCCTCCTCCTCTCCCCTCCCCTCCCTCCCTTGCTCCCTCTCTCCTTTCTTTGTTTCCTGCTACTGAGTATGCATTTAAAGTAATCTTTAAATCACAAAATTTATATATGAAGGGCCACATATTCTGTGATTCCATTTGAATAAAATGTCCAGAACAGGTCCATCTGTAGAGCAGATAAGTGGTTCTGAGGGTAGGTACTTTCCTGAAGGGTGACAGCGAGTGTAACAAGGTTTCTTTGGGGATGATGAAATGTCTTGGAACTTGATGGGGATGGTGGTTGCAGAACCTTATGAATATATTAAACTCCATTAAATTATGCACTTCAACATGAAAAATACTTGAAATTTTATAGTGTATGAGTTGTAGTGCTGTAAAAAGAAATTGATGATTGTTCACTGCAGAGACATTTAAAAATAAAATAAAAGAAGAAATTTAAATGATGGTGGTTTTAATACCAGATGGCTAATGGCAATGTTTTGATGTGTGCATGTTGAGGGAGCAGTTTTTGCTGATATTTTCATTTTGTTTCCTCTGCATTGTTCTTAACCCTTTTTAGGGCCAGGAGGAGCCCTCTTGGGGTTGCTGAAAGCACAGGACCACATCTCACTTGTGCCGTCGTCCTCATTCACAGCCTGCCCATCGCGTGTCGCTGAGCCATGTCAGGAGGTGCCAGTATCTTCAGTGAGGACAGCCATCCTGTCCTAAAATTTATGTGGTTCTTCAATTTCAAAATATAAATCATGTTGTTTTTCCATTAGCAAATAATAGCTGAGCCTGGCTTTGTTGGAACTGGTCAGTTCCAAGGCTCTCAGTGAGGGAGCATCCTGGGCGAGTTCCCTGTATCACCGCCAATTTGGTCACGCCCAAGTCCCAGTGCCTGTGGGGCTCTGTGGGCAGCCCAGTGGGACTGCTTCAAGTATCACCTGATTTGTCCAAAGGCATGGGTAAGACACTTTCACTCAGGTGACCCCCAGTCCTTCTGAGGAGAGCAGTGAGGCTGAAAGACAATCAAACCTGCGTGTAGCAGCAGGACAGCCGTAGACTCACAGCACTGATGACAGTAGCTATAAGCCGTACATGTGCGCATGTATCCCCTGCCACCTTTCCACAGTGGCCCAGGGATGCCAGAGCTTATTTTTCTCTAGGGGCATGTTTATTTGACTGTTTCACAGCACTTGTCTATTTCTAAGCAGTTAGTAGTTTTTATGCCTCTTTTCAGTATATGTGTACACGGTACTAGTGTGTTTGATTTTGTGTGGATTTCATTTAAACAGTGCTTAGTGATAGTACATGTAATATGCCAATTTAAAACTTCAAATCCAGACTGAAGTCTTTAATGTTTTGGCAAAAATTTGGTGACTGACCTGCATAGCTCTCCTGCCTTGAGCAGTTATAGGATGAAAATACATCAGTTATCAGCCCCAGGAGAGAATGCTGGGATTACCTTAGGGAGGTGCACAGTTTGGGGCAAGAGTTTATAAAGATGTTACTTCTGAGTAGTAGGTAAAAGGTATTTTATGCAGGATGGCATGAGGAAGTTTGGACCAGAAGTGATGGGAAGAATGGAACGAAAACCCTTGCTGCATTCAGAAACAAGCTTGCCCTGCAGGTGGGGAAGGAGTCAAGGCCAATGTAGACTTTTTGAGTCACGTAATGCAGGGACCACTGGACCAGAGAGGATGAGAGGACTGGCTTCACAGACTCCAGCAGGGTCTCAGGGTTGGACAGCCAGTGTTCACTTCAGGGGACAACTGAAGGTTCCTGGCTAGCCTGGTTCTGTCTGAAAATCACCTGCCCTTCTTAATTAGATCTGAGCTTTTCTAAGACTTCTTCTTGTTTTTTTTGTTTTTTTTTTTTTTTCTTTGTCTTTTTTCGAGACACGGTCTCACTCTGCAGTTCAAGCTGGCCTTGAGCTCACTTTGTAGCCCAGGCTGGTCTCAAACTCACGATCCTCCTGCCTCAGCCTCCCGAGTGCTGGGATTACAGGTGTACACCACCACACCCGGCTTAAGTAAGACCTCTTCTTAAGAGGCATTGGAGGTACCCCAGTGGTTTGTTAATTCTTGGCTTTTATTTATTCACTAGGTGGAGTCACCCAATAGTGAATTATAAACTGCCTTTGGTAGACTTTTCAGAATGTGTAGTAGATACAGTAACATCCAGTTCAGCATTTTTAAGTGTATTGTTCAGCGGCCCTGAGTGAATTTCTAATTGGTGTGCACCAGTCTCCATGATATAGCTTCAGAAATTTGTTGTCTTCCTGTGTTGAAATTGTGTCTCCATTTAACAGCTCCCCAAGGCCTCCATCCAGTACCATGCTACCTTCCATCTCTAAATTTGCCCACTCCAGGGACCTCACATGAGTGGAATCGTAGAGTATTTGTCCTTTTGTGTCTATGGCCCTTCCACAATCACCTCCTGTAATACCGAATGACACCCTGCCCTGTGTGTGAACCAGGCTCTGGCAGGCTTTTGATGCCATAAACCCAGTACTCTCCAGGAAACACCTGTCAAGTCCCCCTGGTTTCACCATACCTGACCCTCCAGGAATGGCACCCATCGGGGCCTAGCTTCTGGGTGAAGCCTGGAAGGAAATGTGCATGGTTTGGGACCAGTTGGGATATGGACACAACCTTGCCGGTGTACCTGTCCCCCAGGACACAGAACAGGCATCTCACAGTCCCATCCAGAGCAGGTGAAACTTGTGCTTGGCACTAGTGTCAGTGCACTTGAGCTGGCTTCTCCCACTGACAACCTCGGCTCAGCTGAGGCAGCCCCTGTGTGTGTTGGGGAGGGACTGCATCTAACTGTGAACATGAACAGATTTCTACCACTTATCATTGTGGGAGAGATTCATATAGGGGTTGGGCCATGGGTGAGTTCTTTAGAAATTCTCCAATTGTGAATCCATCAGCTGTTTACCAGGCATCTCAATCTGGCAGCACCCGCCGCCTTTGTGATGGACCTGTGCTTGACAGCCAGTGCTTGTGCCTCTTCTTTCCGCTCATTCCTGGCTCCCCTGCCCCAGGACCCTTGGCCTTGCTCAGGAGTTAACTTCCTGTCTGTGTTGCAGGGCAGTGCCTGGCTGTTCTGTGTGAGGCATGGTTAGAAGACCCTTTACTGGGTGTCACCTGGTGCAGCTGCTGCCCTCTGGAGGTCACCATAGTGCCTTACCTTCTACCTCCGTCTGCCTGAGAAGCAAGTCAAAGCCCTCTGAGGTTGTTTAATGTGTGTGTCATGTTCTTTTTTTCCAGGTGAAGTGGAGGTTCCGGATCCCAGTGACACTTTGGGACATCTTGATGGACAAGAAGGACCTATTCCCACTCTGAAAGGTAAGCTAGTGAAGGTCTTTTCACATTTCCAGATATTCAGGGATGGACCTGGCTGAATTAACGTGGTGGTGGCCTTGCCAGCGCTGCCCCCTGTCGGTGGGCATGTGGAATGCCCCCTAGATGCCTTTACCTAAAGGAGGGGTGCTGGGGCTCACTGAAGTTCTGGGGAGCAGTGCTTGCTCTTCATGCACTGGTCCAGAGGTGGGTGGATCTTGGGCAGGTGTGCACGCTCCTCCACGCTGCCACCAGTGGACAGGTCCTGTCCTTGCTACCATGGCCTCTCTGGGTGATGTGCTCTGGCACCCTGCTCACATCGTGGACATCCTGTCTGTAGAGCTGGTAGAATAAAGTCTGGGGCAAAACAGGTGTAGACCAGGTACTGGAGGATGTGACACACCTCCAACTCACACACTGTCACCACGTATATGGAGAGGTCTGGGTCATCACAGGCCAGTCAGTTTCTCTGTGCCAGAGGCTGGGAGTTCAGGGTCAGGTGTGAGCATGTGGAGGGCCCTCTTCCTGCCCTGCAGAGGGCCGTGTGACCTTTTCCCATGGCCCTCACACGGTGGGCAGAGAGTAGCCCTTCCGATTCTTCTATGAGGACATGAATGCTGTCGCGGGACCCTACCCTCTTGGCCTCATCTAAACCCAAAGGGCCTCTGGCAAGGACTCCACACGGGCTGGGCTTTGCCCTCTGGACTTGAGAAGAGCACAGAGGCATCCTGTCTTAGTTCCCTGTTCCTACCACAGCCGGGGGGGTTTATAAAGAGTAGAGTGAGCGTGGCTCAGGGTTGGGGGAGGCCTGCCCTCAATACCGTATCACATCCTCCCATGTGAACCTGGGGGACACACCCAAACTGTAGCACCTCACAATTGCTCCCCAGTGTGTAAAGGGATGGGGTTGAGGGGATCTAGAAGAGGAAGTCGGATTTGGGGACAGACTGAGGTACCGAGATCTGAAGCACGTATGGCACGAGGTCACAAGGGGAGGGGAGAGCATGTCCTACACAGGACAGCTTTGGAAGCTCGGAAGGGAGTGGTGCGGCTGATGGGATGGCAGTGGGAGAGGGCAGGAGTTAGCAGGGTAACCCTGCAGTGTGGTTCAAGCTGCCAATCACACGTGACACTTTTAAGCTTATCAGTAAAAATGAAATTAGGAACTCAGTTCCTCAGTCAAACTAGCTGAATGTATGTGTCTAGCAGCTCTTATGATAGCTGGCACAGATCTAGAACATTCCAGCCACACAGGAAGTCCCCTTGGGCTAAGCCAGGCTGCATCCTGCTCCAGTCTTGAGGGCACAAGAGAAATGTGTATTTTACTGATAGTTGTCAAATATGTCAGGCTAGGAGGCATAGGATTAGATTCACTCAATGAAAATGTGCTACTGGCAGCCCCATGGATTGATGGCGGAGAGGCAGAGGGCAGTGCGGAGCGGGGTGGGGCTCCCAGACCAGACTTTGGTAGGAAATTCTGTGTGCAGTCATCCTGTGGGGCTGTGAACACTCCTTGGAAATGTGCCTCAGCTGTGCTGAGATGCACTGTGAACTCGTAGCACCTGGATAGAGAGGTACAAGGGCATCCTTGTGGTTCTGAGTCTGGGTATGGTGGAGGTGGAGTCTCTGTTTAAATATAGTTGTCATAAATATGCCCCGTGAGGTAGAAACATCCATGACTCACCTCAATGGAAGTTGCATCTGTTTATGGAGGTGTAGAAATGACTGTAAGCTAATTTAATAGAAACTTTTGTTCTCATCTAGCTGTAAGCGCCAAACATTGATAAGATGAATTCAGAGCCCTAGGCTGGGATTCTTTGACCTCCCTTTTTGGTCTTTGCGCAACTGCTCAAGCTTGGAGGATGCTTGTTAACGAGCTCTTTGTTTATTTGGGACTTGATTGCCTCCTAACTGTTTTTGTTGTTAACCCACAAGTGATTGAGTGCTTCTGTGAGTCTGCAGTGGGGAGAGTAGTTTTAATCAGAGTTTGGAAGTTTGCCTTGGATCTCTCCAGGGTACAGAAAGACTGATTGCAGAAGGTGACTGTCAAGAAGGCATGTGTGTGCCTGCATGTGTGCACACATACATACTTATAAAAAGGAAGTGCAAAGGGAAAGCAGAGAACCCCAGAACTCTGGGCCGTACTTCTTGCAGTGGCTGTGTAGCAGCACACAGTGCAACATCAGCTTTGCAGAAGACAGACCTGGTGGAGGTGGCCTTGGGACTGGCCTTTGGTGCAGTACTGCTCTGGCCCAGCCTCCCCAGCCCTGGCAGGCAGGAAAGGCCTTGCTTATTAGCTCACAGCAAGCACCCAGTGCAGTGGCTGATGCTGGATGCTGTGGGTTTATCAGTTTCCACAGGACCATAGTCTCCCTTGCAATCATATTTTCTGGTTATGTACTATGATTTTCCATTTTCTGCAGGGTTGTGGCTCTGGCATTAAAGGATACTCACTCCTTCCTTTCTGCCATCCACCCATAGCCAGACACTATCAACGATGGAGGAAGGGACCTGGGAGTGCCACTCTGAGCAATGTCTAGAGTATCAGTGCTCTGGGAATGTCACTGCATGGTTGTATGTAACATAAATCAGAACATAAAGCAGTAATGGCTGAATGTATAGTGTTCACTGTGTCTTTAGTCCATTGATCATTCATGATGCAGGCACATCTGTAAACCTCGGATAGGTGAAATGGGCCAGTCTGTTGGTGACATGACAGCTCTACCTTGGACCCACAAAGTAGAATGTGAGTCAGCTGTAAAGAGTAGTTCTGTTTAGATGTGCAGTACTCACAGTCAGCCCTCAGTATCTATGGGCTCCATGCCCAAGGATTCTTCCAACTGTGGGTCAAAAATATTGTTTAAAAACTATGTCAGAACTGGATTTGTACAGACATTTATTTCTTTCTCATTCCCTAAATAGTACAATAAAACAATTGTTAGCACATAACATTTGCACTGTATTGGGCATTGTAAGTAATCTGCAAATGATTCAAAGTACAGAATCCTGCAATCAGAATAGTGGAATGAATTAAGGAATGAATTAAGTTCATGAACTGAGGTACCATCATATAGGGAAGTGTGCGTAAGTTACATGCAGATACTGTGCTGTTTCATATAAGCAATTTGAATGTCTGCAGATTTTAATATTGGAGGGAGGGCCCTGGAACCAGTGCTTGGCAAATACCAAGGGGTGACTGTGGCTGGTATTCAGTATAGAACAAGGAATACAGAAAGACCAGATGGTGGGGGTGGGGGAACAGGTCCCTGAGCCAAAAAGGATGCTGATTTACAGATAAAGATTACTGTAAATTTCCATATTGCAAAGTGCTGTCATTGGCAGGATGAAAGCTGACCTCAGAATTCCAGTTAGAGTACTGGGTTAGCTCAGGAGTGGATGCTGAGTAGGAATTTTATATTCTCTGTTCTATTAGACATGCAATATAATATACAAGCATATATGCAACATGTTATTATTGGATTACTTACCAAAGCCCAAATTTAGCCTAGAAGCTACTTGCTTTTTTGTTCCAAGACTGTATTTTAAATGCATGTGTAATATAATTTGTGTTTTGTAGAATCAGTACTTTGGAATGTTTGTGGGAAGTGGATAATTTCTGCATGCCGGGGTCGGGTGGAGCTGATCTTGCTTGGCTGGTGGCCTCCTGTATTCTGGCTTAGCCAAAAGAGCTGCAGTGTGCTGGGCCTCCTTTCTTAGGAGAGCTGTTTGTGTCGATGTTCAAACCAGAGGAGAGTTCTGAGGTTCCCCATGGGAGGACAGATTATAATTACAGGTAATCTCAAGTGAATTCTCAATAACAGGGTAGGCAATCCACGCTCACTTGCCTTGTATATACCAAGCTGCCCTGCTATGTGTGATGGGGGAAGCAGTGCTGAACCAAACTTTCCTTGGGAAGAGTTGGGCAAGCAGCCCGAGGAGTGTGCTGTGTTGCCATGGAGATGGTGCCTGATTGTCAGTTTCTTGATTGGTGTAGGTCAGGGGCACTGATGGGCAAATACATTGGGTATGTTTCTGGTTCCTGCTGGAATTGGCGTGTGTGTGTGTGTGTGTGTGTGTGTGTGTGTGTGTGTGTGTGATGGCTTCTTAGATTTAGCAGAATGAAGCACTCCCAGGCCAACCAGGTAGAAAATGAGAGCAAGATCACAATGGCAGCCTGGTCATTATAACATCTATGAATTCCATGAGAACTGGATGCAGCTTCTGGCTGAGTGTAGTGAGTCTGGTGCCTGCACCCCTGCCTGGCCAGTCACCCAGATATTCCAAGCTCCAATTTCTTCATCTAAAACACCATGAGTGTTCATCCTTAATGTTGTCATGTGCTGTTGTCCCCTTAGACAGAAGGGACACTCCCTAGAACGGAGCGTGTCCAAGTGCCCACAGCAGAAGAGGCAACAACCCATTTGCTGCAGCACTGAGGAGCATCCCCGCCAGGTTGATGCAGCTTGTCCCTGGGATTCCTTACATTTTACAAGGTACAGAGTAGACACAGAAGTTGGGCTGAGATTCTCCAGAGGCCATGAAGGGAGGCATGAACTTAAGTAAGGATGCACAGCGGAATTGGTGCAGTCGGCGCATGGCTCAGGTGCTCTGTGAAGTGGGTCATTCTCTGGTATCCATTGTTCCCTTCCCTGCCAACTGAGTGAGTTCGTGCCTTTGTCAACAGTAGAGTTGAGACACATAGGGCCAGAAGGACAGTAACATGAAGAGTGCAGAGGCATAGATGTGCACAGGAATCTGTACCCTGATGGCAGGGCAGGCTCCGGCAAGGACGTGGCCTGTGCTCTGTCTGTGTATCGAGCAAGAGCTTACTGAAGCCTACTAGCACCTCATCCTGTGCTCTGTGGTGTTGCGTAAGGAAAAATGGCTTCTCCACCCTCCTTGGCTCTGTAGCTGGGTCACAGTTTAAGCTGATAGGAGACAGATTAACAGGAAAACAGATAAACACAGTAGATGCACAGAGAGCAAGGTAGATTCTCCACATCCCAGTGAGAGGGAGAAGGTGGTCACCCTCTTCCCAGGGAAGCAGGGACAAGGGCAGAGGCAACTTAGGGGAGAGAAGGGACTTGGGGAAAGAAAAGGGGAAATGAAGCCTGTGGCAGTCTATCCGGGGTGTTGTGTCACCCTCCACTTCTCTCCTACAGTCAAGTTCGTCTTCCCCAGTTAAGATCCCAGAGGAAGGGATTTGTGATGACTGAGTTGCCCTGAGGGAATCCCTCCTTACAGAAAGGGAGCTCAGAGAAAGCCACTGCCTGTGTCCATCTCTGTGGGTGCCCAGGCACCCTCACTAGGTGTCACACCAGCACACCAAAGCATCACACTCCCTACTCTCAGTGCTGAAAGCTGTCCCCGCTGGTGCAGTGTGCCCGTGGAGTGTGTCCTTAGGCAGCTTTTGTCAACGTGCAAATGTCACCAGGTGTTAGGGTGTCATGGATACCGGCCATTGACGGAAGTGTACACAATGCAGGGCGGGACTCTGCCAGTGCAAATTGTCTTGCAGATCCAAATCTCTTTTACAAAAAGACTGCTTTCAGAACTACACTCTAGGCTGTAATTTCTCTGAGTAACCAGCTCAAAACAAAACATATCAAACTAAAGAAAAAAGTATCTTGATATGGTGTATTTGGTCCCCACAGTCATATTGTGGGGTGGAGTATCCCTTGGTAGCTGTGGATCTGCAAGGGTCACTGGGCTGTCTGGGCTCTGGGCAAACTCAGTGGTGTTGGGGAAAATCCCAACCCACAAACAGGAAATCCCAAACCCCAACACTGGAAACACCTCAAGATGAAGTGATGCGGTCTCTGCTCCCTTCAAACTCCAGAGTAGGTGAGGACGGTAAGGAGGGAGTGTGTCCTTAGGCAGGTGGTGACCTGGTGAAGGTGGTGGAGGAGGGTGGGGTGGCCTGGTACTGGTGGTGGTTTTATTCCTAGATAACTGGCTGGGGGCTGATCGAGAGCCCCGAGAGGACAGCAAAGGCCCCAACCTTGGGGTGTACCAGGCAAGGGGTGGGCTTGGTCAGTAGGTGTATGAGGTGGTGGTGCCACCCGAGGTGGGATCTCCTTCCAGGCACCCACTTGTGCCCTGGTCCTCTGCTCATGATGCACAGAGGCCACATGAGGGGCCATGGCCAGACCTGGGTTCAGTCTGCAGCCTCGAATACTGTGTGATGGAGGTCTGCCTGCCTGCCCTGTGGACCAGGACAGTTCTAGGGGTGCAGCCTACTAAAGGCATGGGAAGGAGCAGGTGGGCAAACACCTCAGCCCACAGGGTTCATTGGCTCTGGCCAGGCCTCAAGGGCCACCTCTGAGAACATTCTGATGGAGCCTCCTGTTCCCACCATTTCTGGGGCGGGAACAAACAACCAGAGCCTGCAGGATGCAGTGAGAACCCCAGCAGCCTACAGGATGTACTGGGCCCCTGGCTCTCTGGAAGGTAGACCTCTGAACTCACTTTGCCAAGCATTTGTAAGCTTGTATTGCATTACAAGCCCATTTTCTCCTCCCTGGGAATTGCAGGGCACACATTTATGCCTGTGGGCAAAGAGCAGAAGGCCCTAGTGAGCAGATTCCCAGGCCAGGGCTCTCAGCCATGGAGCACAAGACCAGGTGGAGGTGAGACCTCCTCCCAGCCAGACCCCAGCTCACTGTAGGTCCAGGACTTTGGACTCATAGCCACACAGTCCTAGGCAAGATGTTCCTGAAAGGTTTTCCAGCTTGGAACAAAATGAGTAGAGGTTTCAGGGCTTTCAGCCTGCAGCCCTCACGAGGGTGAGGGCCATGTAGGGAGCCCCCTTGGTCTCACAGGAGACCACTACCCCTTGTTAGCTGTGGATCTGCAAGGGTCACTGGGCTGTCTGGGGTCTGGGCAAACTCAATGGTGTTGGGGAAAATCCCAACCCACAAACAGGAAATTTCAGAGCATTCACCATCCCGGGATATGCAGAGACCTGCAGCAGCTTCCTGCAGTTTCTACCCAGGAACCTTCCTTTGTGTTTTTTCTTCTCTAGGGTCCTCTCTCCGTCGGGCCCCTCTTCCTCATGGGGACTTCCTTGTGCCTGCCTGCCTCTGTCCGTCCCTTTCCTTCAGGAGGGTGTGGGTGTTGCAGCATGTGTTCAGCTGACTCCCTTCACCTGGGCGCCTCTTCCTCTTCCCCTAGTCCATCCACCCCTCTGTTAGCTTCCCAGAGCTTTCCTCAAGTAGCACCCTGGGTTCAGTGCCTTCAACAAAGCAGAGAGTAGTAGTCTCTCACCGTACCGGAGCCTGGAAACCTAAAGTCAGCAGCCCCACTAGGTTGATTTGGTCTGAGCTCTGAGAGAAATGTGTCCTGCCTATCTTAGAGCTTTGGGTGTTGCAGACTTCCCTCCTGTGACAGGTGTGACTCCACTCTCCTTGCCTCACACTGCCATTTTCCTTCTTTGTGCCTGTGTGCCTTCCCTCCTTTAAGTATGCTGGCCACTGATTTAGGGTCTTTTGTAACCTGAAGCGCGGCTCCTGCTCCTGCCTTACCTCTGCAGTGACACTGTTCCCAGTGAGACTACCCTCATGGTTTCCTAAGTGAGGTCTTCAGCATAAAGGGTTGGAGGCTACAGCTTGCCCTGTGTCCTGACTGCCTTTCTTCCTTTCTAGGTGCAGATGCCCCTAGGTATTCCTCTTCATCTCTTTGCTTTTGGTGTCTTCCTATTTTCCCCACTTCCGCTGACTTCAACTTTTCTGAGGTTCCCCTCCTTTTTCTGCAGCTGGATCTGTGTGCACAAGTCAGCCCAGTGCGAGAGCCTCTGTTCAGCGCCCCCTGCTTGCCACCTACAGCTGATTTATTGACCTGTAAATATTTTCCCCTGGGAAGAGTGGCTTTATATCCTTCCTGCTGCTCTCAGGTCTCCTTTTCACTTGCCTTTCCAGGAAATTTGTCTGTTTTATTTCCCGCCAGTCAAATCCCTATGACCTCATGACCTCTTGCACAAAAGGCTCTCTTTATCTCTTTCCCAGCCTGGCCAGCCCAGCCTGTAAATAAGCAGATCCTCAAACACCTAAAGTAATTTGACCACAATGGTGACTATTTGGATGGTGGGTTGGGATATAAAAATCATTAATCATTGATCTGACTGCAATTGTGCAGCAGCCCTGCAGGATGGAATTTTCCTCCAGGACAAGTTAATGCTTGGACTCAGCTCTGCTGTCCAGAGCTTAGAATGCACAGAGCTGGCCAGGAGACTGGGGAGGTGGAACATTCAGCATCAGTTGCTAAAAGTTGCATCGCTGTTGGGAAGTGGAGTTCATTTGGATCAACTAAAAGGGAAGACTTTTAGCAAGAGCTAGTACTAGGGAGCCCAGACTGCATCCACGGTAGTGAAATTCTCAATCAGCCACGCCTGGTTCTATTTAGCCTGTTAAATTGTCTGGAGAGGTTTGGGGCCACTCTAAAGGAAGTTTTTGTGAGCTAGAGGACAGCTTAGAAAAGCGTTAGTATGAGCACACGAGGGAAATGAAGCAAAGAGAGGTTAAATGGTTGACTGTAAATTAAATGCCACAGGAGAAAGGTATACGGTGCTTCATCTCCAGAGAGCTTTCTTTCCAGCTTTTCATTTCTTGACCCAAGAGAATTGATGACAGTGAAAGTGGTGGATCAAATTGATTTGGTAGCTCTCCCATGTCAGTTACAAACATATGCAGGGTAAAAATTAATAGAGGATGTAAATGCTTATATGAACTTGAGCTTGCAAGACAGGAGCCCAGGAGCCAGGAAGAGAAAGGAGAAAAACTTGTAAGTAACAGCTCTGGGCTACCACAACCGAGACCACTCAGGGAGCTCACTGTTTGCAGCCTTGGGGGATGGCCTCATTTTCCTGGGTCTTAGAGAACTTGTGTACACAGAGTTGGAATCTCAAGGTGTCATACAAATAGTAGGCACAGACTACCAAAAGTAACAGATAATGTGGACACATCTGTGGGCTCCAGACTGGAGAGACCACAGTAAGACGCACACTCCACTGAGCAAACCTATCCTCTAGGCCATTGTGGTGGAGCAGCTCCAGAGCACCAGTGCCGCCCTAGGAGAATACATGAGAACAGGAACATCCTGACTGAGGTTGAATAAAGTATGTTTGCAGTTACTGATTTCATTTGGAATTGGATAAATTAGGTTATTTGTGAGCATAAGTAGTGGGTTAGGATAAAAAGCAAGTTTGGTTTATAGAAAGTAAAGGAATTTGCCTTTTTTGGTACTTTTTTGAATGTTACAATTCTGTCTTTCTTTCTTGCTCTTGAATACCTTGGCTAGAAAAGGATGGGAAATATAAAAAGTGAGCAAACAGTATAGGGGAATGATATAAGGAAGATTAGCAGAGACCCGTGGAATAGCATCCATGCTACAGAAACTATTATGCTGGGCCCAGTTTCATTGAGAGGCTTGCAGCACCAAACCAAAGGGGAACCCATGGGGTCTACAGACCTGAGGCAATGCAGACAAGCCTCTCACACAAGCTGAGGGGATCTCAGAGCTGCAGTCCTGTGGAAGAGGCTTTAGAAAGTTTTCAGTTGTCAGTTCTGGGAAGTGAGAAAACAGCTTCCTTTGACTCTGGCTTGAGATGGAGCATGCCTGAGAAAGTTCCCCAGGAGAACTCAGACTTGTGCCCATACTTCTGTGGCCCAGATGTACCTTGCCAGAATGCTGGGGGAAATCCCCAGCTGGGAAATTAAAATAAAACTTGGCTCTGCCTGTTGAAGGAACCTGGTCGTCAGGGATTCCCACAGAAAAGCCAGCCCTACAGGAACAACTACAAAGCACACACAGAGAGTCACAGGCTGAGTGGTGAGCTGGTAATCGACAAAACTAGAAACATTAAAGAAAAAGGAGGAACTGTAAACCACACAGAATAAAAAGCAATGGTGGATTTGGAAAGGAAGCAAAGAAATGAAAATACAGGCCATGAATTGAGAAACTTGATGGACAGGTTACAGGCCAGAGAGTGTTTAGCTTAAATTAGAGAAGGGTGGGGAATATAAAAAGCAGGTAAACAGTATAGGGTAGTAATGAAAGGATCAGTATAAATCTAGAAGATATCAAAAGAGAAATAGAGAGGAAGTGAGAGAGGCAATATTTTATGAGATACTGATAGATAATTTTGCTGAATTATGTGAGCTTTCAGATTTAAGGAGGGGGATTAAGATCTGAGGATGATAAAAAAATAAATTCACTTGTAGTAATATATATTTCAGAGTAGTAAAGACAAGATTTTAAAAGACAAAGACATTAAAAACGGCCTAAGGGAAGAGGTTTAGACTCCCTGCAAAAATAACTGGCAGGGTTTTGAACATTACCCACAAAAGCCAGAAGATAATAGTGTGACTTCCAATCTAGAATTCTCTGCTTAGCTAAGGTATTCTTCAAGAGTGAAAGTAGCAGATACTTGTAGACCAAGCTAATAGTGTTTACAACTTCAGTCCTTTACTCAAGGAACAAATTGATTGAGGAGGATTCACTCGAGGGAGGTGCAAAAAATGTTAGTGAGGAAAGAACCTAAATAAGTTGGCAGATCTTAATGACCTGTAGCAGTAAAAATCAACAATAATAAATCACCACTTTGGATTTAAAAACAGGTGTAACTAAGAACTGAAAAGCAGTAACTCAAAAGAGAGAGAGAGACAGAGAGAGAGAGAGAACTTGTAGCTCACAGCATATAAAAGTTCTTGCTTTTGGGAGGCTTTATCAAATTGGAAAGTATAACTGTCAAGTAACTCAAGGGAAGAAATGATTTTTTTAATCCAGTAGAAAATACAAAAGGAGAAATAAGACAAAATCAAAACATTAAAAAATTAATAAGTTGTGGCTTATATTTAGATGTCACCTCAAAGCCTCATGTGCTCATAGGTAGGGCTTTTCAGAAGTGGCTGGATCCAGGGTGTATGAATATGGAGTAAGGATATATGAAAACTAAATGAGTCCACTAAATGGTTTAGTACAGTTCTGGGTGTGGATAATAGAAAGGCCCACCCTGGATAGTACAACAGTGAAAGGGGGGCTCACTGCTATGGCTGCTGCTTCCTGCTTTCTGCCTGCCTTGCTATGGACTATATCTTCTCAGCCATACCCCTCTCTCATGCAGCCTACCTTTCCTCCTTTAACTTTGGGTATTGAGTATTTTGTCTCAAGAAGAAAATAAGATAATAAGTTAAAAAACTCACATTGTAGCAGACATAAATTGACATATAAAATTATATGCCATATATAAGATTCGTGTCCAGTATACAGTATGATAAAATACTGAAAAGGTAAAATTAGGGCTTTATTAGCCAAATGCATTCTGAGATGGCTATAACAACATCAGAAAAAATGGTCCTTTAGACCAAAGCATTATGTAGTGATGTAAGGATCAAGCAATGTAGTAAACCTGAAGTTTAATGCACTCAGGCACACATATAATACAGTTAGACAGAATTAGTAATAACTGTTGGACAAATGTAGAATCAGTGAATATAAAATTCAATGAAACTTACAATAAGAATATTGAAAATGTCAACAATAAAAGAGACAAACTTGATTAATGGGCTTACATAAACCTGTGGTGAACAATCAGAAAACACACATCCTCACCCTGCAAGTATGGACCATACAGGAACTGACTAGATCATGTCATAAGAAAAATTTAGTGGCATTGAAGAATCGTCATGTAGACTGTGTTTCTAAAAACATTGCAATAAAAGCACACTTTTAATAACATGTATTGGCTAGAGTTCTGTAGAGGGACAGAATGGATAGAAAATGTGTGTGCAAGGGGTTAAAGGTAGAAGAGTCCACAATGGATGGCTACATGCCAGAGAACCTGAGCATCCAGTAGCTGCTCAGCACAAGATGACAGAAGCTGCAGAACAAGACAGTTGAGGATACAGCACCAGTGTCAAAGTTAAAGGCCCGAAAGCTCCCTGGAGAGTTGCTGGTATGGGTGTGTGAGACAGCTAGAGAAACGAGAGACCCGTGTCCAAAGACAAGGGCATTAACAGATGTGCCCTCTCAAGCAGACAGGAGCACTTCAAAAATGCACTAACTTCTTCCTTCCCCCTTTTAAAAATTCCATCCAGGCTACAAGCTTATCGATTAATGCCCCTAACCCAAGATCGTCTTCCTCTCATAAGTTTGCTAGCCCCCATGCCAATCTTCTGTGGAAACACCCCATCTGCACACCCAGGACTGTGCTTCAGTAATCTGTTAGGTGTTTCTTAATCTAGTCAAGCTGACATAGCACAATTAATGGTCACATAACTCATACCTAAAAAAAAAAAAAATAAGTTACACAATATCTAGGCCTCATCCAAACATATGCAGAATAAATAATTTCTTCCATACCTAAAGAAGCTGAAGGAAAATTTACTATTTAATGTATACACTAGAGAAGGAAAAAGATAAGAAACTAACTGTAGAAGTTAGAGAAAAGAGCAACAGAATGGTGATGTGAACGATTCCAGAAGAGAAGCCCCAGTGCCCAAGAAACATTCAAAAAGTGGAGAGCGTCAAGAAATTCTGAAGTTGCAAACTAAAATGACAGTGTGGTGCTGTTTCACAGTCATCAAAAGGCAAATATTTTAAAGACCCCAAACACCAAGTGTTTGTGAAGTTGTGGGGAAATGCTTTAGTCCAGATACTGTTAGTGGGTACTGTGGAAGAACACTTGGGTGACTCTCCTTGAAGGAGGAGCACTTGTCTAATTTGGCTGAATCTGACTCTGTTTCCATGTTCAAATGTACAGAGCTGGCTAGGACTTTTCCTTATCCCTTCACTTGGCTTTAAGCAGTGCATATCAGTCCAGTCAAAGTGCTGATGGTAGTCTTTAAAGACGTCAGGCAGTGTTTCCCCGGAACCCCCACCCCCACCCCCCATTGTTCCCTTGTGTGAGGTGGGATGAAGCACCAGTGCTCCACGCTGTTGCCTGGGATCCAGCCTTAAGACAGAGTCTATGACTTCCTGGGGCTTGAAAGATTACGGACCCCAAAACATTAGATACTATCTCAATTGTGTAATGCAGATTACTCCTTCTGCATATCCTCCTTTCCGCACATTGCCGAGGTGATTTCAGGCCTCCTACCTATCCCAGCTCACAGCACTCATGTACTTCCTGCCACTCTCATAGTCACTGATCCTCAAGCCACTCTCTTCTTCATGAATTAATAAAATCCAGGTTTGGCCCTGGGTCGAGGTCTTTGTTCCAGATAGACATCATTATGGCTGGACTTACGACCCCTTGGCTCCCCATAACTGCAAATATGCCTTCGTGTCTTTATTCTTGC
>NW_004955515.1:515288-516431 GCF_000276665.1 Chinchilla lanigera
TTGTTGCTTAATTCAAGGAGTCTTCTTGTGGAGTTTTTGGGGTCTTCCATATAAAGTATCATGTCATCTGCAAATAGTGATAGTTTTACTTCTTCCTTTGCTATCCTTATTCCTTTTATTTCTCTCTCCTGTCTAATTGCTCTGGCTAGTGGTTCCAGAACTATACTGAACAGGAGTGGTGGCAATGGACATCTTTGTCTTGTTCCCGATTTTAAAGTAAAACCTTTCAATTTTTGTCCATTTAGAAAGATGGTGGCTGTTGGATTGTCATAAACGGCTTTGATCAAGTTAAGGTAAACACCATCTATTCCTATTTTGTGTAAAGTTTTTATCATAAATGCATGTTGGATCTTCTCAAAAGCTTTTTCTGCATCTATTGAGATGATCATGTGGTTTTTGCCTTTGGTTCCATTTATATGCATATAACATTGATAGATTTGTGAATATTGAACAAACCCTGCATTCCTGGAATGCATCCGACTTGGTCGTGATGTATGATTTTCTTGATAATTTGCTGCATTCTGTTTGCTAGTATCTTATTGAGTATCATTGCATCTATATTCATTAGGGAGATTGGTCTGTAGTTCTCTTTCTTGGTTGGGTCTTTCTCTGGTGTTGTAATCAGTATGATGCTTGCCTCCAGAAATGAGTTAGGGAGAATTGCTTCCTTTTCAATTTCATTAAAGAGTTTGAGGAGGGTTGGTATTAAACCTTCTCTGAATTTCTTGTAAAATTCTGCTGTGAATCCATCAGGGCCTGGGCTTTTGTTCTTTGGTAGATTTTTCGTCACATTTTCAATTTCATTAATTGATATTGGATTGTTCAGGAATTTTATATCTTCTTGACTCAACCCTGGTAATTCATACATCTCTAGGAATCTGTCCATTTCTTCTGAGTTTTCTATCCTATGGGAGTAAAGATTTTCAAAATAGATATTAATGATCTTCTGAATTTCTATGAAATCTGCAGTAATTTCATCCTTTTCATTCCTTATTGCATGTATCTGAGTTCTTTCCTTCCTTTTTTTGATAAGGTTGGCTAGGGGTTTATCAATTTTATTTATTCTTTCAAGAACCAACTTTTTGATTCATTTATGTTTTGGAGGGTTTTCTTTGTCTCAATTGCATTAATTTCTGCCCTAAT
>NW_004955515.1:516531-525477 GCF_000276665.1 Chinchilla lanigera
TTTGAGATTATGTGTCTGGGTATATATCATATTAATTTCTGTATGCTTGCAACATTTTAGCATCTAGAATTCTTTAATGCAAGAAGAATATTGAAAAGAGCAATTAGGCAAAGAAAATAAGAATGAATTTTGATAGCTAAAATAGATACTTTATTTGAAGCAGACAATAATTACGTAGAAAGCTCAAAACAGTCAACTAGCAAAGTATTTTGACTAATAGAGCTTAGTAGAGTGACTCAGTAAAAGGAAATTTATGTGGTAGACTCCACAAAGTTGTCCATGTCCTAACCTGTGATTATGTCATCTCCTATGCACAGGGATTTTGTAGATGTGATTAAGGACGGTGAGATGGGAAGGTTCTCCTTGTGTGCCCAGGGCAACCCAGGGGTCCTTAGAAAATGAAATCAGTAGGACCAGTCTGCAAAGGAGGTGTGCTGGTGGAAACAAAGATGCAAGGAGGGGGCCCGGAGCCAGGACAAAATGGCAGCCTCTGGCAGGTAGGAAAGACAAGAAACTAGGTTCTCATCAAGAGCTTCAGTGAGACCTTGATGTTGGGATTCTTAACATCTGTAGTATAAGATAATAAATCTATGTTGTTTTATACTACCAGTGCATGTGTTACAGTGGAATAGGAAATGAGTATAATGTATAGAAAATTGCTATCTCATAGTTTTTCTATATCCCTAAACCACAAGAATAATACAAATAAAGCAAAATTCAATGGAGTAAGGGAAATCATAAAATAGCTAGAAATCCACCTGAAAAATAGATGCAAAGATCTGTATAACGAAAATTAAAAACCTCTACTGAGTGGAGCTGCAGCAGGTCTGAAATAGAGACATGAGCTATGCTTCCTTGGAGTTGTCCAGAGGGCCACTCACACAAATCGTCTGTACGTGCATGTCTTTATCCTGCAAGTCATTATTCCTGCCACTCTCATAGTCACTGATCCTCAAGCCACTCCCTTCTTCATGAATTAATAAAATCCAGGTTTGGCCCTGGGTCGAGGCCTTTGTTCCAGATAAACATCATTATGGCTGGACTTAGGACCCCTTGGTTCAAAACACTGTTTTTTAAATGGAAGTTATTGAAATGATTCTAAAATCTAGAGAAGAAATCTCCCTGAAAGTAATAGGTGTTATTCTCCTTGTCCGCATGTACTTCATTCATCACCATCTAGCAGGTGTGATACTGCCCTAGCAACAGCCCGCAGACTGGTGGAGGGCATGAATGGAGTTGTCTAGATAGAGCAGCCAGGGAACTGCTTCTGTGCAATGATCCTTAGAAGAGACTAGACTCTGCGAAATGGCTAAGACCTCTGGGGAAAGAGTGCTCCTGGCCTCCTGAGCAGTGAGGAACAGGTGTGCTCTAGAGAGAGAAAGGATCTCCTCCCTAGGGAGGCAGGGTGGGAAGAACTAGCCATTTTACATTGTCTGGCTTCTCAGTTTCTTTTGATCAAGAGAGCTATCAGTATACGTAGTTCCCTAAGTATCAGTATTTGGTTTTGTTCCCACTGAGTGGGCACTGAAGGTGGCTGGCTCTGGGCCTAGGTTGGGATTTGGGTGCCATCCAGAGACCCTACTCTGGCCCATTCTCAGCAGGGCAGATTTTCATCACCACCTCCCAGAATAATTGTAGCCATTTAGGAAAATTCTTTTCAGTCCCTGTGCAAACGTGGCCTGGCCAGAGCATGGTAAGATGATGTGTTAATATGGACCGCCCACATTATATCTGCTTTGGGTGGTCAAATTAGATTAGATCTTGTGTTCAACAAAGTTGGAATGGAGTCCAGAACTCAGGAGTTTGGGGAACATAAGACTTCCAGCATGGCACTTGTGTGGCTGAACTAGTGAAGAGTGTACGTCTAGAAGTGGAGCCTATGGATCAGCCTCGCTTTCTGAGCATTGTCAGTATTTCAGTTACCTTCCAACCGTGTCATCTATAAGAATTACCGTCTATAACATAACTGAGTAAGTGCAGTAGGGAATAGTTGGAGCTGGGCTTGTGCACACACCTGTAATCCTTGCCTTCTGAGAGGCCAAGATAGGAAGATTGCAAGTTTGAGCCCACACCATACAACTTAGTGAGACCTTGTCTGAAAATAAACATAGAAAAGGGCTGGCTCACATACAGTCAAAGTGGAACCTAATGACTTTGCTAATAGCAATCACAAATAGTAATCTCTGCAAATTAGTGACTCCTTTGCAGTCAGGCCTGTGACGGACGACTATGCCCTCATCTTCAAGTCCACCTCCTCCCACTCAACAGTGGGGCCCATGGCCGTACAACAAAGTTTTTCAGCTACAGGTCCACTAGAAGTCCCTAAATTTTTCAGCTAAATAAGCAAATAGATAAATGCCATCTTTCAGCTTTATTTTAGAAGAAGGGACTGGGGCCAACTCAAAAGCAAGCCAGAAATTTCTGAACATGAATGTACGGTCGACATCCTATACCCATGGGTTTTGCATCTGTAGGTTAAACCAAATGCAGATCAAAATGTTAAAACAAAGAATTGTGTTTGCATTGAATGTGTATAGGCTTTTTCTTGTTATTCCCTAAATAATTTAACAACTATCTCCAAGCATTTACATTGTCTTAGGTATTATGAACAATTTAGAGATGCCTTATATATGGGAGGATATGTGCAGATTTGCTGCAAGCACTGCGCATCTCCTATAAGAAAATTGAACATCTTTTAACATTGCTTTATATTAGTATATTAGTTTTGTCTGACATAAATTCATCTGCTCATGACTGGTTGTGTTATCCAACATTTGTTTCTTTACACTGTTATAGAAGTTCATTTTGTTTGTTTATCTTGAGAGTGTACCCTGTACCCTGGACCACTCACCCAGGTGTATGCACACAAAGACCACACGCGCACGGACATGGACATGCCACACACAGATGCACACTTACATGTGCGTGCATGTGTGCATACATGCTAATCTCTCTCTGCCTCTGACTTCTCTCCTCCTCCACGGCCTTAAATCTTGGTCTGGCTGGGGCCTCCACACCCAAGGGTGTGGCATTTCCAGCTCCTTCCTTAGGAACAGCTCTGCCTGCTCCCTGGTCAGGTACATTTTCCTTATATGTTTATCTTAATGTGGTTTTGTGCTTAAGCAGGTACAGAATTTACATCATACTGACCAGCCCAGGTTAGGGTGAGTGTTCAACAAGAGAAGTACAGTTGAGCCTCATTTGCGGATTATGCAGCTGAAGTTCACCAAATGGGTAGAATGTATTCACAGCCTGGGGTCAGCACTCATGTTCTTGCGTCTTCCACAGGAATATTGAAGACCCACGTTCCTAGCCATTGTTGGACAAGGCAATGTGTTTACTAGTTTAATCTTTTGAGCTGTGAACTCACATCCTTTCCTTGGCCTATTTAGTGTCACATTGTTGGGACTTTTGTCCTTTTTTGTTGATGATTCGTATGTTTCAAAGGGCCGCCAAGCACAGTGCTGAAGTGGTGTCCAGTGTGTGTAGTCTATGGTGTGCCTTCTATAGAAAACATGTGTCAGAGGAGCTTCTTTCAGACAGGAGTTACAGTACTGTTGACTATGACCTCTATGAAAATGAACAACAAAGTGTTAAATAAGGAATCTTTCAGCCAAAACAAGTTATGTATTAATTGGTTGACAAAACACTGTGACCAAAGGCTGAAGGAAGCTGACCCTCTGTTTTCCTCTTCAGCTCACGTTCACTAACTCGGTGCTCATGGCAGCATTCTAGAGTGCAGCGCAGTTGCTGCCTACAACTGGACGAGGTTGTGTATGCGGAGATAAGTGAATAGATGCCTCCCCACCACCATAGTTCCTGCAGGAGCCTCAGCGCCTCCCAGCCCCTGCTGATGTTTGCTCTTTCGTGACCCCCTTCTTGGCAGATTACTTTCTGAATTTTCTGGAACCAGTAAACAACATCACCATCGTCCAGGGCCAGACGGCAATCCTGCACTGCAAGGTGGCAGGAAACCCACCCCCCAATGTGCGATGGCTGAAGAACGATGCCCCAGTCGTGCAGGAGCCCAGGCGGATCATTATCCGGAAGACAGAATATGGCTCTCGACTGAGAATCCAAGACTTGGACACGACAGACACTGGCTACTACCAGTGTGTGGCCACCAATGGAGTGAAGACCATCACTGCCACTGGAGTTCTCTACGTGCGGCTCGGTGAGTCGGATGGTTTGCTTGTGAGTTAACAGGCAGGAGCATCCACAGAAAGAGCAAGAGATTAATTTGCTATTTGAAAGTAAATACACATCCACATGATAAAAAAATCAATAAAACCATTCCTCAAAGCCTTTCCTCTTGTCAGTGGCAGGTCCTCAACCTGCCTACTACTCATTTACTAGTACTGCAAAAAAACAGACAAAGAGAGACCCACCTATGGGCAAGATGAGCTGGGACCCGCAGTGAGAGGTCAGGTATCTGCTGCACTGGCCCAAGCTGGCCAGCCATAGCCTCTGCCAGGTTCTGCCCTCTGTGTCCCGTGCATACCTGGCCCAGCTGGACTGGGAGAGCAGAGTGATGACAGCTTTGAACCTCTGAGCTTCCCACATGGAGAAGGAATGCATGGCAGGAAGGAATGTGTCCTTTAGTCCCAGTTGTGGGAAGGGCCAGGTGGTAAATGTCCTGGCCTGTCATCCAAATCCACCTTGTGCCATTCCAGTTAGTAAAACCATTCAGCTCAGTGTATAAAACTTAGACAAGGAAAGGGAGAAAAGAGAACAAAAACCCTAAAACTGTCTCCTAAAGTATGGTAAACAGGAAGCGGTCCTTGCCTTGCCTTTCTGGTATCACTGGAAGCCCTCACAAGCAGTATAGAGCCCTAGCTGAGGACAACTGGCCACAGATGAGCCCCTGGGCTCCCATTCTGATCACTTTCAGCTTGATTGGGGCATGGTTATGTTCCAGATCTTGAGCTCTTAGTAACTTGTCTCTTTGTTTTGTCTTTTTAGGTCCGACGCACAGCCCGAATCATAACTTTCAGTAAGTATCTGCTTTCCTCAGGCCATTTTCTGATGCTCTGAGGATTTCAGTTACATATGAATCCAGACCTAGCACACTCAGTACTTTGCTGTATTCACTAGTAATTGGCTGGGCTTCACACAAGATGGCAGTGTGCTTGTTTAGGGTTGGGAACCTTTTACGTTTTCCATGTTTTGTGTAAGGAAGAAATGTCATAAAAACAAGAGTTGTTAATTACTTTCCATGAGCATGATCTTACCGGGCAACTGAATGAAGTATAGATATACACAGCAGATCACCAGGGCCAGAGGGTACTGTTCATGAAGACATTTGCCAGCAAGGAGGCATCTGTCTGTGGAATTCCAGCACCACCCATCTGTACTTCCTTTTTCTTTCTGTCTTGCTGTGTTTGTTTCGCTGTGGATTTAACTCAAGTTTTTGCACATGTTAGCCACGTGCTCTACCACTGTGTTAGTCACTTTCTCATCACTGGGACAAAATACCTAACACCCACAACTCAAAGGAGGAGAGGTTTACTTGGCTCATGGTTTCAGAGGTTTCAGTCAATGATCTACTGGCACCAAGGCAGAAATGGCAATGCAGAGGAAAGCTACTCAACTCACAACAGCCGGGAAGCAGAGGGAGGGTTAGGAGGAGTCAGGGACAAGAATAGAACCTTCTAGGTCATAGCCCCTGGGACTCATCTCTTCCAACTGGGCCTTACCTCCTAACAGCACACTCAGCTGTGAACTCATCAGTCCTCTGTGAGTAGAGGGCCCCCATTGTCCAAGTACCTTGTCACCCCTTATCTACAGCTTTACTTTCCAAAGCTTTAATTACCCTTGGTCAAGTCTGAAGATATTAAGTGGAAAATTACAGAAGTAAATAATTGCCACATTCTAAATAGCATGATGAACTCTCAGGCCATCCTGCTCCATCCCACTCGAGGCATAGTGAGCACTCTGCTGTATCCATGCTGTGTATGCTACCTACCCTTTGGTCACTTTGTGGTCACCTAGGTCATCAGATTGACTGTGTTGGCACCATAGTGTTTGTGTTTAACCCTTAATTTACTTAATAATAGTCCCAAAACACAAAAGCAGTGCTCTTGGCAATTTGGATATGCCAAAGAGAAACTGTAAAGTTCCCTTTTACATTAAGATATGCAGTACACTATTTTGAGACAGATATACCATATTCACAGAACCTTTATTATAGTACATTATCATTGTTCCATTTTATTATTAGTTATTGTGTCAATCTCTTATTGTGCTTAAACTTTATCAAGGGTATGCACCTAAAGGAAAAAAAGCAGCACACATAATGTTTGAGATTGTTTTAGTCACTTTCCCTGTTGCTGAGACAAAATACTCAACACCCATACTTAAAGGAGGAAACATTTATTTTGGCTTATGTTATAGAAGCTTCCATCCTTGCGTGGTCAGCTGGCTCTGGGCAGAAGCGGGTGTGGTGGATGGAAGCTGCTCACCCCATAGCAACCAAAAGTCAGAGGCAAGGGAGGAGCTGGTGACCCCCTTTTCCAACCAGACCCTGCCTAGTAACAGCAGATCAGCTCTTGCACACCCATAATCCAGTCATCTTTCAAACACATGGGGCTTTGGGGGCCATTTTAGCTCTAAACTAAACAGGGATCCTATACAATTCCACATGTATGCACCGGGGCTTCGAATGTGTCCTCCATGGGAAAGGTTCTCCATGCTTCCTTGCGATGACAGGAGACCACATTTTTCCTTTTGTAACTGCTTCACAAGTTGTTAGTTTTCGCCACTCTGAAGGAAGGAGGCATGTCTTACCTACTTTCCTCCCATTCCATTACTGGTGAGGCTGACATGTGAGTCCCTGTTTCTTGGCACTCATACTTCTTTTTTCCTTACTAGTTCTGCGTGGTCTTTGACCATTTCCCCTTTACACTGTTTCTTAATGATTTTCAATAATTATTTATGTCTTATTTCTTGGTCATATCGAAGTTAGAATTCTTCTGTTACTTAAATAATAAGTTTTAATGTTGTGTCTTGCTAAAGAATTCCTTAATTTCCTTGAAATATTCTAATAGTATTTGTTTGTACATGTGTGCGTGTGTATGTATGTATTATTTTTGTGTGGTATGAGGGAGTGAATCCTGGGCCTTGGCACTCAGCTACATTACCAGCCCTTTTTATTTTTTATTTGTGTCAATCTCTTATTGTGAGACAGGGTCTTGCAAAATTGCCCAGACTAGGCTTAAACTTATGATCATCCTGTCTCAACCTTCCTGTACTGGGATCACAGGCACATGCCACTGTGGCATGCTCAGCTAACATTCTTACTGTGTTTGGATTGACATTACAATGAATTTATAGGTGAATCTGGTGGGAATTGAAATCTGAATTGAATTTCCTTTTCATAGCCACTTTTTCATGTTTTATGATAGTCCTTTTTTTCTTAACTAAAAGCTTTATTTTATTGTGAAGTATTTCAAATACATGAAAACATGGGAGGAATTTTATATGAACATCCATATACCTACCAGTGACACTGTAACATTTACATTTTACTCTGTTAACTTTATTGTTTCTCTTTCTACCCCTCCATCTATGCATCAACACATCTTATTTCTTATTCAGTTCACAGTGTGATACAGTTTGTTTTACACTTATCCTGAAACACCTCAGTATAGATTCATTAGAGTTCAGTATCCGTTTACTCATCCCAAGCCTTCTGTGTTTAAATTCACATAAAGTGAAATGTGCAGATCCTCAGCATACCACCAGTAAGCTCTAACAAATGAATAGCCCTCTGCATGTTCTCATCCAGCACAGAGCTGCCATCATGCCAGAAATCCCATCACGAAACTTCCTGCTCAGGCACCTCCTTGCCAACTGTTTTCTGTCAGGGCTGGCTTACATGTTCTAAGACTTTGGAGAAATGAAATTCCATGGCACGTAGCCACATAAGCCTGGCTGCCTTCACTTGGTGTAATGTTTCTGGGGGGTCACCTGTTGTGCATTACCAGCAGGTTGCTGCTGTTGGCAGATGAGTAGTATTCCATCCTATAAACATACTGAGGGATTATCCCATTCATGAATGCCTGGAGGAAGCCAGACTTTGAGTATCTGGGTAAAGCTGCCATGCACAGTCTCATGCAGGTGTCATGTGGATGTGTGTTTTCATTTCTCTTAGTGTCACCTCGATGTGGAATTGCTAGGTTGTGGTATATGTGTGTACATGATTTTAAGAGAAATTTATAGACCCTTTCTTAACCACTTAACAGTTTACCCTAAATAGCACTCAGACAGAGCATTTGTTTATGTACTAACTAACCCAAGGATCGTGCAGGCAGGCATCGTTCAGCCAGGCAATTCTTGTATTGAATAGATTTGATAAAACTGTCATTTTTACATTTCCTGTTATATTGTAATAATCAACAAAAATGCAACTTTCTGTTATCCTATATTTAAACAGTTGGACTAGTAAATTAAGATAATTACGCCCTTTGTGTCCACAAGCAACATCAGAGAGTTCTAGTCACCCTACATATTTGCAACTCGTGGGGTGGGCAATCTTTCTAAGTTTAGCTATTGCACTATATTGTAGTGGTTCAAGTGATCCTTTATATTAGTTTAATTTCTTCAAAACATATTTTTTATTAGTCATTAAAAATTTTTCAAAAACAGGTTGAGCTTCTCTAATACAAAATCCAAAATGTTCCAAAATCTGAAATTTTTTTGAGCCCCATGTCAGAGCTTAAAAAGGTCTCAGAGTTTGGAGCACTTTGGATAATCACGTTAGGGATGTTCAATTTAGCAAGCTTATGCAAATGTTTCAAGCTCTGAAAACTCTGAAATGTGAAATACTGTTGATCACAAGCATTTTGGATAAGGGTTACTCAACCTGCAAATGTATTTAACTAAACAAGATTTACCCTGAATACATTTGCCTGCATTTCTCCCATCTCCAAGGCATTTAGGCTTTTT
>NW_004955515.1:529354-620212 GCF_000276665.1 Chinchilla lanigera
GTTGACCTATCTCTTTGTGTCAATGGGGTGTTGAAGTCCTCTGTTACAATAGTGTTATTAGTTATATGGGTTTTCATGCCTGTTAAGATTTGTGTTATATGATTTGGAGCTCTGATGTTTGGTGCATACATGTTTATGATTGTTATCTCATCCTGTTGCACTTTTCCCCTGACAAGTATGTAGTCACCATCTTTATCTCTTTTGATTGTTGTTGGTTTGAAGTTTACATGGTCTGCAAACAGAATAGCTACACCTGCTTTTTCCTAGGTTCCTGTCGCATGGAGGATTGTTTTCTATCGTTTGACTTTCAGTCTATGGATTTGCTTTTGAGTAAAATGTGTTTCCTGTGTACAACATATCATTGGATTTTGTTTTTAATCAGTCTGCCAGTCTGTTTCTTTTGACTGGAGAATTGAGGCCATTTACATTTATAGTTATAACCAATATGTGTTGATTTTTCATTGTGATGTTATTTACTTGCATTGGTTTCCTTTTCTACCTGTTCACCAGCTTGCTCTTCTTGACGTTTCCTTTCTACTGTTGTTCTTGAAATTGTGGTCAGATTTTCCTCTGTCTAGAATATCTTTTAGTACTCTTTGTAATGCTGGTTTGGTGCTCATGAAGTTCTTAAATTTTTCTTTGTCATGGAAATATTTTATTTTTCTGCTGAATTTGAGGGATAGTTTGGCAGGGTACATCAGTCTAGGTTGGAAGCTGTTTTGTCTCAGGACCTGGAATACTTCACTCCAAGCTCTTCTGGATTGTATCATTTGCGCTGAGAAATCTGCCATGATTCTGATGTGTTTTCCTTTATAGGTAATCTGTTTCTTTTCTCTAGCAGCTTTTAAAATTCTGTTCTTTTGCTTGAGATCTGGGAATTTCACTATTATATGTCTGGGTGTAGTTTCCTTTTGGTTGTGGTTGGTTGGAGTTCTATATACCTCTTTTACTGTACATCAGGTTCTGTTGCCATACTTGGGAACTTTTCTGCTATTATTTCTGCAAATATTCTATTTATGTCAGTTGTTGTGTCTCCTGCTGTTTCATTGACTCCTGTAAGTCGTACATTATTCCTCTTTGCCTCATCTTGCCACTGTTGAATAGACTTTTCCTGGATCCTTGTTGATTTTATGAGATCCATTCTTTAACGATCACTAGCTGCCATGCTGTCTTCAAAGTCTGAGATTCTTCCTTCAGCTTCATTCAGGCAGTTTTGTCAGCTTTCAATGGAAGCTTTGTTTTCCTGGAAGTCTCTTTGAATCTGGTTCATGCGTTCTAAGTCTTTTCTATATTTTTCATTTAATGCTTCTGTCCATTACCTTGGTACTTCTATTTTCTTATATGTTTCTTCTTCAGACTTTTTGAGCACTTCCTTCATTATTATTTCATTTCATTTTTTGCCTGAGAGATTATTTCTGATCTCATCTCTTGTATGGTCTTATGGAGTTGTTTCTTTACTTCCATTGCAATAATTACAGCTATTTCAGGCATGTGTTTACCAAGTTCTCCTATGTCGATGTCTCCTGGATTTGTTCTGAGTAGGGTGCAGTTCTGGGATTATGTTTTAGTCCTTTGTTTTGTCATGTTTGCTCCTGAATGCAGAAAGCTCAGTTTCCTTCTTCTGTGGCTGTGTAGCAAAGGCCACTAGTGTCCCTAGTTTTCCCGTTGGTCAGGGTTGCCGCTCAGTGACCCCTGAGAAGCACTACTTAGTGTCAGGTTTTCTGGCAGTTGTTGATTTGTATGTAGTTATCCTAGGTCTCAGACACGGGCATTGGTGTCAGCTGATGGCAGACCATCTAATCCAGTGTCCCCTTGCAGTTCTGGGCATGTGCATGGCCCAGACTCAGGTTGCACTGGTGTGACAGTCCTGGTCCAGTGGACCTATGTCCCCAGGCAGTTTAGGGTACAGGCAAAACCCAGACACAAACTGCAGGGTCGACAGTTTGTGAACCACCTGATTCTGTGTTTCCAGTCAGTTCAGGACACATACAGGAATCAGATGCAGGGCAGACATACAGCAATCACAGACTTCCCATGCCTGTGACCCCCTAGGGGTCATAGGAACCCTAGGGTGTCTGGGCACAAGTAAAGCACGGACTTGAACCATTGGACCAGCAGTTCTTGGAGCTCTCACTCACTCGGCACAGGGCATGTGCAGGGAGGGGCTGCACATGCACCCCAGTGAGAGCATTCCCCGGGGCTTCTGACTGAGGACCTCCTGTCTGGCTCTCTCTGCGAGTTTCAGCTGGGAACCGTGGCAGTTGGAGTAAAGCGTGGACTCGAACTGCGGGACCAGCAGCTCTTGAAGCACTCCCTCAGTCGGTGCAGGGAAAGCACAGGGAGGGGCCACATGCACACCCCTCCTAGCGCCATCCCTGGGGCTTCTGAGTGAGGACCTCCTGTCTGCAGTGGGTGCACAGAGGCCAGAGACTCTTTGTTACATTATTAGCAGGGAATTTAGGCCTTTTTTATTTTACTCTTGATAACTTGCTCAGATTTCCTTTGTGGCCAATCCAGTACAATCAATTTTTATGAATATATTTTCTGTTATTTCTGAAAATAAATGTGCTCTGATGGCAGCTGCACATTGCGATTCATATATTAGGTCAAGTACTAAAAATCCACATGTGTTATAGCAATTTGAAAATTTGTGAAGGTCATCTACACTTATACTGGATTTGCCCATTTCTGTTTTCTAATTTTTCATATTTTGTGCATGTGTCCTTTAACAGCTATATTTTTGAAGGCTGTCTTTTTGTTGTTTAACAGTCCCATTTATACTTTTTGCTTTGTACTCAGTCTTGACTAAATTGTTATATGTATGCTTTTTATTTGCATTTACCAAGAGACTGTATTTTTTTACTCCTACTCTACATTTTAGAAAAATCTTTTTGTGTTCTGTTTTATGCGGATTTCTTACATCGCCCAGAACCAGATTTCTGGACATGGATGTGGAAGGTTTTCCAACCTAAAAATCCATAGAACCCACATGAATTTTACCTAGTCCTCAGTTTTCAAACCTGTGAGTCAGTGCTGCTACAGCCCCCCACTGCCTACTCCGGAAGGGAAGGCATTGTCACTGACACACACATCACAGAGGACCTCGCTCCTGTGTCTCCTTGCACCCTACAGTGAGAGTTCTTTGAGGACTGAGATTGAGAGTGGAGCTGTGGGCAAGTATGTCCCCCCCAGGGAAGGACCCCTTGCTGTCTACCAGTGCTGAGGAGTCCAGATCTCATGAGCACATGGAAGTCATCATTTCCCCTGATGCCTAGCAGGTGGTATTATCAGAGCTCGATTTTGCCAATGTCTTATGCCAAATAGTAATGTGTGGTAATTTTACATTAGATTTCACCAAGTAACTGTGAAGTTGAACATCGCCTTGTTGGCATAATAGCTATTGAATTGCCTGTTTACCAACCTATCCTTGTGATTTAAGATTCCGTATTTACAAATTCACTTATTCACTGTGAAGTTTATTTATAATCTCAAAATGAACATTTGAGATGTTTTCATAGTCATTCACAGACATGCACAGAGTACTGAAAAATTGGATCACCTGGAACACACTTTCTCAGTTGCAGTTAAAGAAGGCAACACTCCTGGTTTCAGTCCTCAGATTGTAAACTGGCATCCTTTTTGTGGTCTGTTTGGTGTCACATTTTTCTTTTTTGTGTGCTTCTTGCTGGTCATTTCCTGGTTTTAAGTGGCTTCCAGCATAGTGCTGAAGTGCTGCTGAACCATCTGGAGCACATCAAGAAGAAATATGTGTGTTGGATGAGCTGTGTTCAGGCCTGAGCTACAGTGCTGTTGGCAGTGGGTGCAGGGCTAGCCAGTCAACCACATACATTAAATGCAGTGTCTTTAAACAGAAACACATAAAACAAAGTTATGTATTAACTGGTTAAAGAAAATACTCTTGACTATAGCTTTGCAGAAAACAAATTCTGTATTTCATCTGGGAGCGATGGTTTGGTTTTCACTAATTCAGTCTTTGTGATGACTTTATGGAAAATAAGTACCACAAATAACCAAAAATAGACTGTGCTTTGTCTATTTTCTGTCTGTTTTCTGCTAGGACATTTGTCTTTTTGTTATAGTGTTTGCTCCATCTAGAATTGATTTTTATGCTAGTATAAGTTCATATTCTGCTGTAATGTTTTTCTGTATACATGACCTAGTACCTTGTATCACCTAACAAATTACCTCATCTATAATCATTAAATTTAATATCACCTCTGTCATATGAAATTTCTATGCATATGGGTCTTCCTGTTTTCTATTAATTAAATAGGTTATATATTAAATTCCAACAGCTTAATTCTAGCAGTGTACTTTTGTAGTGTATGATTGCTGCAAGCAGGAGAGGATCTTCTTACTTATTGCTGTTGGCTGACAGAGGTCCCCCAGATCAGATATTGAGGCCTTAACCAAGTATGTTTATTTTATCAGAAATGAGAAAGAAAGATTAAATGTAGTTAGAAAGGCCATAGTCCTATCTGATAGAACTGGTTTCTTTATAAAGGAGGAAGAGACAGCAGAAATATCTCATGTACTGTGTGAGAACTCAGTGAGAAGGTAACCATTGGTAAGGCAAGAAGAGAGCCTCTGCCCAGTTGGCACCTCAAGTTTGGCATACAAAAGTATGAAAGAAAATCCATTTCTGTTCTTTAAGACTCACAAGTCTGTAGTATTTGTTATGGTAGTTTGAGCTGACTAATACTTATTATATATTTTTCTAAATTATCTTTACTGTCACTTTCCTTTCACCCTTCCCATATGAATTTTATATTTTTATTGGAATTATGTAGAAGTTCACTGTGACAGAATTGATTCTGTTCTTAGTCTTGTTTGTTTTTCTTTTCATTGTTGGGTTTGGTCATATATCTTTAATTTTTCTGTGCCCAACTTACTAAAGTTTTGTACTTTTTTTCTATCAAGTTCTGACACATCCTGTTTTATATACATTTGTAGATGGATTACTGATTCTGCTAATGATAAAGTTATCATTCCTTTCCAAATTTTATTTTTAAATTTTATGTTGATGGTAGTTGAGGAAGGCATAGAATTTTAGGTACTAATCTTGTACCCAATAACTTTGAACCTTTTTTATTTCATTTTTTACTATACCATCTTTTGCATTTTTTCCTATAGAAGAAGTAACATCTACAAAAGGTAAGAATATGGCTTACTTTTTTTGAGCCCTAGGTTTCATTTCTGTTTCTTGTCTTATGACACTGCCTAGAACTTCCAAACCCTGTTAGAACCTGTATTTTTGTCTTCTTCTGTTCATAGTTTATGCATTGATTGTCCATAATGAGGACCATATAAAGCTGACTATATATTTTTTCTTCTTTAACACAGTAATATTCTGCTACATACTTGTTTTAGCTTTCAGACACTGAGAAAATATCTGACATAAATAATTTAAAAGAGGAATGGCTTATTCTGGCTTATGGTTTCAGAGATATCAGTCCATGGTTAGCTGATGCCATTGCTCTTAGGCCTGTCAAGAGGCAGAAACACCATGGCAAGTGGGTGTGGTGGGAGAAAACTGAGCTGCTCATGGAGGCTAGGAATCAGAGAGTGAGGGAAAGAGCCCAAGAGAAAGAAATGAGCCCAAGTCACACTTCCATAATGTTTGTCCTTCAGCTAGGCCCCTTCCCTTGTTACCATCACCCCCTCAATAATGCCATCAAATTCTGATCTCATTAGTGGAGTAATTCACTGATGAAGTTAAAGCCCTCATGATATAGTCACCCCCACCTTTGAACATGGCTGCATTAGAGATCAAGCCTTCAATTTGTGAATCTTCTGGGGGACACTGCATAGTTAAAGTATAACAATGCTAGAATTCCCATCAACTGAATAACTGCTTAACAGTTTTAGGCTGAAACCCACTCATTAAGGGAAAATTGTTCTTTTAATGCACTGCTGGATTCAACTACTTTGTGTTGGTAGATTACTTTTAAGGTAATTATTTTTTTAACTGGCAAATAAGAATTATATGTTAACTAGACAGTAGCTCCATGGATAGAGTGTGTGCTTAGCATATACACAAGGCCTTGGGTTCAATTTCTATCCCCAAAGAAACAAAATAATAGTAAAACAGAATATATATGAATATATTTATATGATACAACATGATTTCTTTATACATGTATATATATATGTGAATAACTAAATCAAATTAATTAGCATTATCTCAGTTACTTTGTTTGTGTTGAGAAAGCTTAGAATCTGATCTCTTACCTGTATTCAATACACTGTTATTAACAGCAGTCACCATGTTGTACAGTAGGTCATTTGAGCTTATTTTTCCCGCCTAACTGAAATTTCTTGTGCCATGACCCCGTATCCCAGCCCACTTGCCCCTGTGTCTGGTGACTGCCCTTCTATTCTCTGTCAGATGACTTTGTCACACAAATACAGGCTTTGAGCAGAAGCTTGTAGTCTGAGGCCCATCCCATTGTGTCCTCTTTCTGTGATGTGACTTTTCTTTCTCCTGTTATGATTCTATTTCATGACACATTAATGATGTCTCTCAAAGTCAATGCAAATAAAGACAAAAGAGCAAAGTGAGCTAACAACAGTGAACCATCCCTGAGGGCTGTGTTCCTGGGATACCCAGTCTAAGTGCTCAGTGACTCCTGCCCTCAACCCATTGCGCTACTCAGCAACACACGCAGCCCCTATTGGGTCCTTGTCAGGTGGCGTGTCCTGCTCATGCAAATGTAGAGCTGACACAGTGACAGGAATGTCCTTCCCTGCCTCCTGCCTCGGCAGGTCCATATACTCAGGTGCTGGTGGTCTCTGTGACATCAGCGTGGCTCGGTGTCCCAGGAGGCAAAGGACTGAGAGTCATCACATCAGGGTTTTCCCTCGTCTGTGTTCAGCAGAGGGCATGTCCAGAGAGGGTGTTTCCCTGCTAGTGCAGGCCCAGAGATAATTATTGTCCCCTTCAGGCTGCAGCTTGGGCTGTGTCCAAGGGATTAATGCCAGGCTACGGTCTCACATTTCATATGTGGGGTTTGTTTTGTTTCTGCTCCTTGGAATTACAGATGCCTCCATTTCACTACTGAGGGCTGACCATGTGTGCAGCACACTGGGCCAGGCTGGGCTGGGCTGGACTGGGCGGGGCAGCATGGCAGGGTGGGTGCTCCCTGGAGGTTCAGCATCAGATCCCTCCTCACCCTGTGTCTCCCTGCCAAGCCTATGGCCCACAAGCGTGTGCATGCATACCATGCTGGGTCAGGAAAACATGTTATTCTTTTGAATAATTGAATATTAATTTTTTCCCTGTGTGAAATGACATTTCTCAGCACCATGTGAGAGCCCTCATATTTTCTGACTTAACACTGGGTAATTCCAAGACTAGCACCATTCTCCCATAATCTTGACAAACCTGAAATCTCCAATTCCAAGTCCGCCTCTTCTCTCTGTCCACATACTCATATGGTGAACCACGGAAGACGTGGCACCACCGGTGAGCCCGAGTAAAGGGAGATGGGTGTCTTCTACGTTCTAGTCCTTCCATTGCTATTTTGAAGGAGTTGCTCTAAATCTAGTTCAAACTGTATTCTAATTACTGGAAAATAACATTAGAGAAAACCAGTGAAACTGACACCCAATAAGCCAGTAATTAAAAGTGACTTCAGGAAAAACCATACTTCCTTGCTGTCGGTAAGTGAACACACTTGGGCTAAAGGCTGATTGAGCATTTGATTCACGTTAAAGCCATGACACCATCAACCCTGTCAAGTTTAACTCAATCCAATACATCCTAAAGGAAAAGCAGAGCCAAGCTCTTTTTTCTCAGTACCAACTTGTTACGATAGGCTCTGTTTCCAGAGCTCTCCTTAAACCTCACAGTAAATAAAAGACGCCCTTTAATATTTTAGTGTTTATTTTCTAAGACTGAGGCTATTGTCTTGCATAACAGTAGCTTCACAGGGTACACTGCCCTTAGTGTTCAAGTTTTTTAAATTGTCTCCTTAATATCTGTTGGGTTTTCTGTTTTCCTAGAAGAGTCTCGACCATGTCCCTGCATGCTGCAGGGATAAGTAGGGACACACCCCTGGTTGGGGATGCTGTCCTACAGATGTCCCCTGGGGCAGAGTGACGCCCAGGGTTTGTCTGCTCTTCAGTTTCTTCACTAATTGTTTCATTTAGTTTCACTGATTTCTAGGGGGTAAATACTACATTTTCCACTATAGTTGTGGGTCTTTCCCCTTCACTGTGGCACGTGCTCAGGACATTGTTATCTGTCTGTGGAGGATGGCAAGGTCTGTAACCACAATACACTGGATCACAATCAAATCCCTTGAGCTTATGCAGTTACAGCTTTTTCAGCTTTGTTACTTGCTCTTGTGCTTTTGCCTCCTACTCTGTGGAAGGTCTCGCACCTTCTGCTTTGCTCAAGGGGGCAGCCTGTTTATTATGGCTGGACTCCCTCAAAAGAAGAACAATTATGAAAATTATCTTACTGCTTTTTAACAACAAAAAAACTGCTCTGTGGAAAAAATGTTTAATTTCCTATACAATGTATAACTACATTTGAATATTGACACTGATTAGTTTTCAGTTTCAAAAGAGCCTTTGTTTCCCTTAAATCCTATTCATTATTTCTCTCCATGAATTGATCCAAGCGTGTCATCTGTTGACTTTTGTTTTCAGCATGCGTGTGCTGGGGAGGTGGTGGAGGAGTGCTTTCTACTGCAGCACACGGTTCCTTCCTGCCCCCACCCCAGCCTCCTTCCTGCTCCTGTTGCGTCTTCTTAATGACAGCTGTAGTTATCTACCTCTTCCCTCCTCAGTGTGATGTCCTGATGCAGGAGTTGAGAGGGTGGGGGTTTTCGAGTTAAATTTCTGTGACACTGTTATTCTACCACTTAGTAAACAGGTCCCCCTCACTTAGGCTATTTATAGAATTTATAGATGCCAGATTGTGTCACAGCCCTTTCCTTGGTCTTCAAGTGACCCATTTTATAGACTTTTCCAGTTCTGTTACTCTTCGGCAGTCCCAAACTATGCCAGTGAAAGATAAAACACAGTTGTGTTCAGAAGTAGAAAGTAATTCCCACTTGTGTTCTTAAAGCTCAAATACCCGAGAGGACATCTTTCCACTAGTCCTGTTCAGTGTTGTACATATTTTCTAGAATTCAGGCTGGAAGCCCTCAGGGAAGAGGGCATCAGGGCCAAGGCGTGAGCCCCTTCTCAGTTACCTGGGCCAGCTGTCCTCACCCACTGCTGTGTCTACCCTGTGGCTCCTAGCAGTGCCTGGGGAGCACCCTGCAACCAGGCTTCGCTGTCTGTTCCCCCGGTTCTGGCAGGGAAGAGGAGAAATCGCTCCCTGTGGGTTCTTCCAAGTGAACAGAGTCTTGCGCTCTGGCCACAGTGCATGCGCTGTGATCCAGCCACGTGCATCTCAGTGACTTTTCTGGCACAGTGACCCAGCCATGTGTGCTGGGGTATAGGCACATCATCCACGCTGGTGCTTTTGGCCCAGAGAAGGTGAAGGGGGTGCCGATGGGGCTCACACTATGCTTACCCATTTTTAACTCCATTTAAGGACCCCAAAGAAATAATGGACAGTGAGCCTGACAGAAGGGCTTCCCTCTCACACTGATACCAAGTCTCCTTAATTAGGTTATTGATGGCTGCAGATTGTTTTCTTTGAAAAAGGATCTTTCTTCAGGGACTTGAGAAGACAGTGGAGGGGGAAACACAAAAGAGAGACTCACAGAGGGATCCTTTGTCTGTTGCAAGTGACCAGCCTTTGCGACAGCTTTGACGGGGAGCTTAAGTCCATTTGGGTAAACTGAACACCACCCATATGTCCTTATGTACGGTCTCCATCTGTGGGTGACACAAGACAAGTGTTCTCACTCATAGGATCAGCTCCAGACTCGATAGAAAAGAAGCTACTGAGTTAAGGGCTCGAGGGAACCCGTGAAGGCCATCCCAGGAGCCCCGTGCCTTCACTCTACCCAGCAAGCGGCAGTACTGACTGCTGGCTCCATCTCCTTTGAGGGTCCCAAGTGCCACTGTGCAGTGCAGCTGGGACTTGTAGAGGTGGGTTTCACTGGGTGAAAACAAACTGGCATGCTCTGTAGAGAGACATTTTAGCATAGCTTTAGCTGGGGACTTGGGGGAGGGTCAGGTCCCTTTCCTATCAGTGCAGGCTGTTCCCACAGGACTGGGAAACCTGGACTGCAAGACAAGAGAACAGCCTGCTATCATGATCCCCTTTCAGACCCCCACTGTGTGTCACACATGCTCCCGGCTAACCTTGGAAGCCAGTTCATATCTCCACATGTCATAAATATGCATCTCAGCTTGCAAGTTCGTGAGGGCCAGAGTTTCTGGAATTTCTCTGTTGCCTTTGAATGTGGTGAAAGATACATTGTATGTTGCTGTTCTCCTTTTCAAAGATTTCTCTCCTATGAGGATGTAATGATAGAATGCACCTTATGGATTATTATCATCCTCATGAAAGCCTTGTTTATCAGTGAGGGAGGTTTGCAGAGACACATTGTGTTGTCTCTGGTGTCAACTCAAGGGTGAGAAGAAAGGTCTCAGGTTTGGTGTTGTGTATGTTAGGTGCACACATGTAACAACTATCTGTTCATGTGTACATGCTGGGCACCTTGGCAACTCATCTTCACCTGTAAAGAAAGAGTCCTTCTGTGCCTTAAATGTACATTTAAAATCATTTTTTCAACGGACTCTTTTTAGAGAGTTTTAGGTTTGCAGGAAAACTGAACAGAGAATTTTAAAGTTCCCTATACTTTCCTCTTACTCTCCTATTAAATCATAATTAATGAGCTAATACTGAGAATTATTGTGAGCTATATTCCAGAAGCTACATTTGAGTTCACTCTGTGGTATATCTATGGGTTTTGACCAATGTATACTGAACATATCCACCGCTCTGGTATCATTCATAGTAGTTTCCCTGTCCTAAAACTCTTCTGTACTCTTCTTATTTATCCTTACCCTGTGTCACTGGTAACCTTTGACCTTTTCACTGTCTCCATTATTTGCCTTTTCCATAGTGTTACCCAGTTGGAATCAGAGCACTTCGCCTTTCCAGATGGTAATGTGCAGAGATTTTCTCCTTGTCTTTTTGTGACTTGATACCTCATTTCTTGTCAGTGCTGAATATAGGCCATTGTCTGCATGTATCACACTTTGTTTATTCATTTGGCTACTGAAATACATCTTGGTTCCCCCAAGTTTTGGCATTGCAAACAAAGCTGCTGTGTAAACCTCTGTGTGTACCTCTGTGTGTAAACCTCCACGCAGGTTTCTGTGTAGACTTGAGTTTTCAGCATATTTGGATAAATACCAAGTAACAAAATGGTTGAATTGTAAAATGCTGGATAAAAAAATCATCAGAAGGCATGGCACTTCCAAGCACACTTATAGACTGTGTTTTTACCAGGGATGACTACCAGGAAGATGGATTCTGCCAGCCTTACCGGGGAATTGCCTGTGCACGCTTCATTGGAAACCGAACTATTTATGTGGACTCTCTCCAGATGCAAGGGGAGATTGAGAATCGAATCACAGGTGGGAGCTACAGTCACTTTTCTTGAGAGACCACAAGTACATGTGCAGGCTCCTGTCTACACAGACAATCCCCTCTTGGGCGGTTCATCAGTTAGTGCCACAGACAGCAAATTTCTTGTCCATCTTGCTTGCAGTAGGAAATCAGAGAACTTGGTCAGAAGCAGTTGCCCTTGCTAATGTGATTTGCCCTAAAATATTTCTAATTTATATGTTTCAATGAGTGTAATAGTCCCTTTTCTGTTACTATAACAAAATACCTGGGGCTAGAAGTTTGTTAAAGCCACAGTTTTAGAAAGTCCAAAGAGCATGGCACCTGTTCTGGTGAGGCCCCCTGGCTCCACCACATCATGGTGGAGCATGTATGAGGAAGAGAGATTACTTGGCAGGACAGGAGGCTGGAGGAGCTCAAGAGGGCCCCAGCTCATCTTTTGTAACAATCTCCTTACAAGAGCTAACCAGGTCTCATGAGAACAATCTAACAATCTCCCACTAGGCCCACCACCTCTTAACATCGCCACACTCAGAGCTAGGCCCCATCTCAGGAACTCCCCAACCACAGCCCCATCCTGGCCATGAGAATTACCAAGAGCAGGCTGCTCAGAACACACTTCTATGCTCTGGCCTTGGCCGAACTGTGGGTCTGAAGAACCACCCTCACTCATAGTCCCCACTGCATCCTGTGGGCTCCTTTCCTGGCATGGCCACCATCGCTCAGCTTGACTTCTGTCCTGCATTTCCTGACTCTTGGACTCTTTCAGAGAGCCACGTTTGGCCCAAAGGAAGTCAGACTTGATTTCCATCATTGGCATCGGAGACGCTGTGGTAAATGCAGACTGTCAGCCCTTGGTGTCCAGGGAACAGAGCCAGGGCTTTGGATACCTGGCTTGAGGTCTGAGAAACATGGCAGGTCACTTAGAAAATGGAGTGCTCATCCTCAGGCACTTCAGGAATTAACTGCTCATGTTGGCTCAGCAAACCAATCTGTACACATTCGTGGGATGTTCCTTGGTGAAAAGCCTCTGGGAAGTGAAAAGTGAATCAGACCAGAGTGCTACAAAGTCCTCATCCTCTTCCTCCTGTCCCTACCCTCACCACAAACATTTTTCTTCCCAGATCCCATAAGGAACAAGAAAAAACAGGCCTTCCTGAAGATGGCAGGTGCCCCAGTGCCTCAGTTTAGTTGGGTTCTCCCTTGGTGGCTCTTGGCCCTGGCTATATGTGGCACTGGTGGTAATCTTCATGCCAAGGCTCCCTGGCAGAAGTGGCTAGGGCAGAGGCCTATGGAGCACTGCCCCTGCCCTGGTCAGGTTGGAGTGAGGGTCCTTCGTGTCACTGGCATGACCCTCTAAGCTCAGCTCACCCTTGCACTGGGTCACTGAAGGGCCTGTCTAGCCTGTGCTGACATAGCACTCTCTGTGGCCAGTGCCCAGGTCTGGTGAGAAGTGGGAGGGCAGTGACGAGCCACAGGAACTTGAGTTGCCACCCTGGCCCACCAGGACCCTGTTTTGAAGATGTTACTCACTCTCATCAGAAAAAGATTTTTTTTTTTTTTTTTTTTTTTTGCCATGAGCAGAATTTCTTAAACATTTTGGACCCCAACATTGCAGTAAAAAGCACAAAAAATATATACCTCATGTCATCACTTAATATAGGGTGAGCATTGAGCATCCCTAGTCTGAAAAATTTGAAATCCAAAATCTGAAACTTTTTAAGTACTGACCTGATGCCATAAATGGAACCTTGTGATTTGGTGTACACAACTTCATTTCAAAACTATTTGAAAATAGTTTATAAAATTACTTCAGGCTCTGTGTATGAGGTATATAAGACATAAATGAATTTTGTGTTTAGATGTGGTCCCCACCATGACACTTCATTATAGATGTGCAAATATTCCACAATCTGAAAATGTCCCTAAAACAGAATACTTCTTACCCCAGGCAGTTCAGATAAGGGGACTCAGCCTGTGTACATGGTCTTGTGTTTCCAGAACCAAAATGGGTCAGAAGAATAATGCTCACCCCGAAAAGCATCACACCTGATTTTTCTTTTCAGTTCTCTTTCATTGAAGAAAAAGTTACAGCCCTTATTACAAGCCATGCACTCCAGCGTGCTTGAGTCTGTTCTCAGCATCCTTTAAAATGCCAGCCACAGACTCCAGAATGAACTTGCCGTCCTGCTACCCGGCAAACACTGATCCCAGCCGAGAGACTGGCCCTCAGTTATTTCTTTAGCAATGTTTAAAGGATCAAACAACTGAGATATCCAAGCAGCCTGATTTTATAGTGGTTTTGAAAGAAAATGTTAGAATGAGGGTTCTATAAATCTGAGGCTTATTTATTATTTATGTCTTTATGTGGTACTGGGACTGGAACCCAGGAACTTGGTCATGCTAGGCAAGCACCTGGCTGAGTATCTCACAGGAAACATCCCCCTCCCCAATAAATATGAAGTTACTCTAGACTGACTTGAGTTCTGGTCTGCACATAAGAGTAAAGACTGCTTTGGTTTGATAGTGTCCTGTTTGGAGAAGTCACATGACATTGAGGGTAAGGATGAAGACAAGGATATGGGTTGTAGGGTGTAGGTGGCTAGAACCCTCTGTTCAGGAGTGATAAATTTGAAGGAGGAAGAGGAATCCTATGATGATCAGCTGTGGCATCTTCTCGGTTGATTACCTCACGAGAAAGGCTGATGTATCCATTAGTGCTTACTAAAGAAACAGATGTGATGCAAGACATACAAATATATAAGAATTTATAACTTGGCTTACAGTGGCCATCCAGAGTCAGGGCTGCATGCTGGGGATCAGAAGGATCCAGTTGAAGGCCTGGGTCTCAGTGCAGTGTCACCTGCTAGTCCCTATGAGGAGGCCAAAGAGTCTGCACTGGGAGCCAGGAGATGACGTCCAAGCTGAAGGCAAATGCTGAGTTCCTCCGAAGAAACAGAAACAAGGCTTCCTTCTTTTCCCTTTTATACCATTCTGGTGACAGTCCTCCCAAGAATGGGTCTTCCATTCCCAGGACTATGCTGACCCAGTTTAGCTGAGCTTTTCTTGCTCAAGTCAACACAGTCAACTATCACAGCTGAGTTTGTCTTCCTGAAGTCAACACCTGCCTTTCTGACAGCCTTCCCTTAATTGCCAGAGGCTCAAATCACTATTCTTCCACCCAGTCCCAAATGTCCTGTGCCTAGCCTCCTACCCTCAGTGTCAGGACTCCCTAAAATGAACCTGAGAGCTGAAGGAGGCTGCGAACAGAGCACTTCGAGTGATGCTCAGGGAGCGCGGGGCCAGCAGCGCTCAGGCTGTCCACACTCCCGGCCAGCTGGCTACCGGACCCCTGTGCCGGCCCATTCTACTGGCACTGTGGGAACTTTTAATTCCTCAGCATTCAGGCTCAACGAATCACTTGCAGAGAAAGGAACAGACCCAGAAAGGCTGAGTGACCAGCTCTCACTATGATGCGTGCCCGGACGGGTCCCCACAGGGCCACCTGCTGGCTGTACTTGGCTCAGTGCATTCAAGTTGTGGGTGGAGCTGGGCAGCCCCAGGGCCTCTCTAGCTGGGCCTCCAGAAGCAGAAGCAGGGTGGTGGTCAGGGCCCGCCAGTGCCTTCTTCAGCCAGTGCCTTCTTCCCTGCTGTGTGCATCCAGCCACGCCGCAGGGCCCCATCCCCTGGGGTGTCCCCAGCATGCTCCACCCTCTGACGCCGGGGCTCAAACGCCTCCTGCCACTGCCGGTTTCTTGCTCCCCTCTATCACACAAGTCATCAGTTGTAATGCTGCCCTCCCTGCTTGGTCACACTGCCCCCCACGCATCTCAGAGCAGGGTCCCCTCCCCTGAACACCTTCCTTGTGTCCCATGGGGCTCCTGGATGGCCTGTGAAGTGGACACAGGGCTGCTTTGGCCCTGCACTGTCAGCTGGAAGCCATCTGGCCCCAGGCTCTGCATTCCTGTGCCCACAGAAAACCCACTCCTAAAGGGTCCCTGGGGCTTTTGGGTCTGAAGTTGGAGCCTTCTCACTGGAGAGGTGGGGCCAGCTGAGGCGGGGAGGTCCTGGGCCTGGTTTTTCTTCTTTCCTGTTTTAGGAAGTTTGTAAGGAAACTCCTGGGGCCAGAGGCTGCTGATGATGATCAGAGAAAATGATGGGTGTCCTGGCCCTGTCCTGAGGAGGGCACCCAGCAGGGTGTGTAGGGCTGAGTAGAGGGAGTTAGAAGTGTGGGGCCGTGTCCAGGGCTCGCGGGTAGGGGAACGCGTGAGGGCTGGGCTGAGAGTGCTGAGTTGGGGTATGGTGGCATCAGGGTTGGGGCCTGTGGGTGGGGAGTGTGGTTACTGCTGAGCTCTGCTCAGGCTTAGGAGGGGTGAGTGGGAGGAGCCTGGGTGGGAGGGGTCTGACTGGGAGGAGTCCGAGAGGGAGAGTCCAGACGGGAGGAGTCTAGGTGGGAAGGGCCGAGGTGGGAGGGGCCGGAGTGGAAGGTCTGCAGCAGGGTTTCTGAAAGGGTACCGTCTCCAGCTTGGGAGTGCAGGGTGGTTTAGAGGACTAAAGTAGGGAGCTGGGGAGGAGTCAGTTTTCAGCTTGAAGGTGGGCACCGGCCAAGAAGGCAGAGACCAGGTCAGGAACGCAGAGAAGGATGGGGCTTGGAGGTATGGACTGGCCCTCCACTCAGGCACGACTGGTTTTCCTCCGCAGCGGCCTTCACCATGATCGGCACCTCCACGCACTTGTCGGACCAGTGCTCCCAGTTCGCCATCCCGTCCTTCTGCCACTTCGTGTTCCCGCTGTGCGACTCCCGCTCCCGGGCACCCAAGCCTCGAGAGCTGTGCCGCGACGAGTGCGAGGTACTGGAGAGCGACCTCTGCCGCCAGGAGTACAGCATCGCGCGCTCCAACCCGCTCATCCTCATGCGGCTGCAGCTGCCCAAGTGCGAGGCGCTACCGATGCCTGAGAGCCCGGACGCCGCCAACTGCATGCGCATCGGCATCCCGGTGGAGAGGCTGGGCCGCTGTGAGTGCTGCTGGGCCAGGACCAGGGAGAGGGATGCGGGCTCTGGAAACCCCCTGGCTCCTCTCACAGGCAACGCATGGGGGCGGAGGAAGGGGCTTGGGAGCCTTTCAGACCCTCTGCCTTTAAAAATCCTGACCCTGGGATTCTGCATCTCCAAAATGGGGGAATCTGAGTTCCTGTTGCAGAAAGGTGCTGGGTGCAGGAAGGGGATGGGCCAGCACCCCAGACTGTCTCATGGTTCGCAAGTACCCATGCCTTTGGGGAAATGCAGACTCCCAGCTTGTCCTACACCTCTGGGTACTGTCTCTGGGAGCCCAAAAGATCCCTAGCTTTGTAGCTTGAGTCTGAGACACCACGCAGCTGAGGAGTTAGGACTTAGAGCCGCCCACACCAGCAGAGATCTACGAGATCCCCACCTCCAGACACCAGGCCCTGCAACATGGGACCTCAGAAGGCACATGGGCACTTCCTTCTCCTGAGCTGAGGCCTGGGAATGACCATTTCAGGGTCTCCAAAAGACAGAAGATATGCTCACTGCCCTGTCCCAGCAGCATGAGCTGAGGCCAGTCCGGGAAGAAGTCACAGGACATGTTTGAGGAAAATTGCTCATTCAGGGTCAGCCCCTTGAGGACTGAGACCTGGGCTGATGCCACGTTCTTAACAGGCTCCAGCTATATTTTGCTTTGGCAGCTGATCTGGGGCTTCCTGCTTGGGCAGGGCTCCTTACCTGGCCAGGTTCCTGCCTGGCCTAAATTCTGGCTGACATCTTGACCCTGAGAAAGTTGGTTAAACTCCCATTTTCTCATATTCCATGGGGATAATAACAGGACTGACCTTGTCAAGTTGGAATGAAGATTAAGCAAGTTAATAATTAGACAAGGGTTGGAACCGCTCACAGGGTAAACAATGTAATTGTCCAGCAAATGTGCATCCTCTACCCTGGGCTCCCCAGGGGTGGTGTGGTGGTGGCTGAGCTGGGCTCCCCACTTGGAGGGGTGGAGGTAGCCTCCACCCCCATTGGGCTCAGCCTAGGCTAGCCCTTACTGCTTGTGCAGTTCGATTTTGTTTCCAGAGCCAGTGAGTACAAGGGTGGTGGTGCTGGCGTCCTGTCCTGGCTCGGGCAGTGGAGTGCAGTGTCTGCTGGATGCCGTGGGAGTTCCAGGGCCAAGGGTGACTTTGGACAGGTTCCTCCTACTGAGCCCTCAGTTGCACTTGTAGGCTTGCGAGTTTAAGTCATTATCTTTAATGCTGCTTTTCTTAGACATTATAGAGAGCCCTTTGGTTGTTTGGAAGTTCAGTCTTGGGTACATGTGGGAAAAGTGTTTTTGTGGTTTTGCTGTGGAGTACTCTAGGGAGGTGAGCCCTTAACCCCGCGTGGGCCCCATCCCCTGTGTTCGGGCCTCCTAACGTGCCTGTTTCTCCAGACCACCAGTGCTACAATGGCTCCGGCTTGGATTACAGAGGCACAGCCAGCACCACCAGGTCGGGGCACCAGTGCCAGCCGTGGGCTATGCAGCACCCCCACGGCCACCAGCTGTCCAGCGTGGACTTCCCCGAGCTCGGAGGGGGCCACGCATACTGTCGGAACCCCGGAGGCCAGATGGAAGGTCCCTGGTGCTTTACGCAGAATAAAAACGTACGCATGGAACTGTGTGACGTACCCTCCTGTAGTATGTATTCTCTCTTTTTTTTTCATGTTGACTGTTGAGTTGGCCTTTGATAAGAGCATTTTGTCTGGGCCTGGGATGCTGGGAACCCTAGGGCCCCCATCTTACCTTTATGATTGCTTGTTTTAAATAAAACTGTTGCTGGTTATGAAAGTAATATCAGATCGTTATAAGGGTCTTAAAATACAGAAAAGTCTAAAGATTGTTGTGCAAGTTCACCATCCATCGGTGCCTGCTGCCTGCACCTTGGCCCTTTTCCTTTGTAGGCCCTGGGATGTCTAACCTGGCTTCTTTGTTCCTCCATGCACATTACTGCCCGGTGCCTCCCAATATTCGTGGATCTCTCCCCTTGCCCCCCAGCTTCTGAGCTTTTCACTGCTTTTTAGCTTTTATCTGCAGATCTGGCAGAGTGAGGAGAAATTAGGAGTCACATCTCATAGCATTCCCTATGGATGTCTGTGATGTCATGCATAGGAAAATTTGTAGTTAGGGTTGAAAACTTGAGCAGTTATTGCCTCTGAGTTCAGCCACATCCCTGTCAGCAGCTCCTGTTGGTGGGTAATGGAGACTCAGCTGGGACTAAGAGGCCAGCAATAGGAGACACCGATAGTGAAGGGAATCCAGGCCCCCGACCCTGCACGTCTCCTGGTGGGGTGAGGCCCATGTGTGCCCAACCCTGCTGGCAGGCAACACACATGAGTATTTATTCATCAACCCTCTCGAAGTATAATTTGGCAGTTCCAAATTTGATGTTGCCTTTAAACACACACACACACACACACACACACACACACACACACATCCCTTTAAGAATGTTGGGAGTTAAATTGTCATCTAGCTCCTCTAGAGCATGACAGCCCTCTAAAAATATTTCCTAGCTAGACATTGTGACCCATGCCTGTAATCCCAGCACTTAGAGGCTGAGGCAGGAAGACCGCGGTAGTTTAAGACCAGCCTGGGCCACATAGCGAGACCCTGCCTCTAAATAAATAAAATAAAACTATTTCCTGCTAGGAAGGAGGTCCATGGTACCTGCTAGGGAAAAAATCAGGTTGTAGGGCAAAAGTTATGTTGGTGTCACTTTTTTATTGTTTTAGTTTGCTTTGATAAAAGAAAACAAAGTGAGTAGCAGTATGTGTGTGACTGCACACAGACATTTATTTTTATGGTAAAGTTTTGGAAAGATGCTCACCAAACTTTTAACAGGGACTTCCCCTGACCCACAGAAGAGTTAAAATATAATTTAACGAGCAGCTGGTTATTTTGTAATAAAAAAATAAATCAAAGCAGAAAAATATGTATGTTCTTAGACCTGGCAATTCCTGGAATTTTATTATGCAGAAATACTTGCACATACAAGGCAGAAATAGGAGGATATTTCTTACCGAATCTCCTGTGAGAGCTGAGCACAAAACAGTCTGCTAAAGAACAGGAGGTTGGCTGGGATAGAATGTCCATCTCAGGGAATAGTATACCCTGTAAACAGATCCACAGATCTGTCAGTTTGACTGTGAAATGTCCAGAATATTTCATTCTGCCCCCAAATTAGGACCTGGAAATACATAACACAGTTCTTTTCAAAATTAAGTCTTATTTAAAATCCCATTGTAAAACATATGAAACTATTGTTTCTGTATTTCAAGATACTTAAATATCAGTTGTTTCATGTGGTTCAGCCTAAGTTGAGTAACAATCTATTCACAGTGTGGTAGCTTTAGATGAAAAGGGTCATTAGGAATGTTCACGGTAAAAAAAAAATAATAAAAAAAAAAAAAAGAAGGAATGTTCACTGTTTAAATCCCACATTTCTGTAATGCTAAATCTTTTCCAAATAAGCATGTGTTGATAATTTTAAAAAATGATAATAAAGCAAAGGCTGATGTAATTGTGTGGACAGTGCTCAAGTTCTGGCCTTGGCATGAGGAAATGGAAGCTCCCTGCAACTCTAAAAACAAGGAATGACCCCAAGTTTGGTCTCTACCTCCCTAAAGCTTCTGGAACATCTGCTTCCTGGACCCTCCCAGGGGCGTTGCTGAGTAGGGACAGAAAAGAGTTTTGTCTGTGGTTTTCTTTCATCTTGTTTTGGAAGGCAGGGCTGACACTAGAGTGCTCATTCTTAGACGGAAGCCGCTCTTTCGGAGATCACACTGGCCAGAAATGACTTGTTTGCTTCCAGATGGGAGCTTAGTCAGAGTCCTCTGAGTCTGGTGTAATTATTTACAGGGTCAAGGGGAAAACAGAAGACCCAGGGTTCCCGAGGGAAACGGAGAAGTGGTGTCCTAGCGAGCCCAGCTTCCGCCATGTGCAGAAGAGCGGCCGGCTTCTAGTCACACCACCTGCTCTTAAAACACAGAGCTTGGGAAGTTTAGGGCCAGCAGAGGGAGGACCAGGAAGGTGGGAGCTGAGTGGCCCTGAGCAGCCAACTGTCTACCTGCACTGTCCAGTGGCCAAGACCCAGCCTCTGCCTCGGGGTCAGCCTGGTCCCTGGTGTGCCCTTCTGCACCTTCCTGTAATTCCTGTAGAGGGAGACAGAGCATTGCTTTGCACTGCAGAAAAAAATGAATGAAAGGTAGCCAGAAAGAAGCCTTAGAGTCAGTATGCTTGGTTTTTCAAGAACTCTGCCCCTGCAGCATGTGGGATGGGGCAAACTCATGGCCTCCCTGTGCTCTTTTAAATCAAATGCATATTTAATGATTAGCCTAAGATGTTATCATTATACAAAAATGTGAAAAAATATCAAAATGTTGAAAGTGGAAAAGATAATTTCCAATCCCAGTACTAAGATTCACCCATCAAGGATTTAGATGTCCCAGAGCTGAGCGCCTAGTCCAGTGTGTCCAGGATCTAGAAAGCATAGAGGACGTGGTCCACATCGGTATTAAGACCAATGGGGCTCACTCATACTTCCTGCTGCATGCTGCAGTCTTTGCCCGTGGTGGGTGGTTTGGGTTATGTCTGACAGATGTACAGAAAGATGTGTTTTTTGGCACATTCCCTCTTTTTAGGTCACATGTGCCATTTTGCCTATCTATGTCTGATTATCCACTAACGCTGGAAAATTTTGGCTGGAGGAGGAAGGTGGGCAGGTGGGAGAGAATTTAGAGGATGTTTTCCAAAATGTCACAGGAGCCTTGTTGTTTGCAGGTCCCCGAGACAACAGCAAGATGGGAATTCTGTACATCCTGGTTCCAAGCATTGCAATTCCCTTGGTCATCGCTTGCCTGTTCTTCTTGGTCTGCATGTGCCGAAATAAGCAGAAGGCCTCTGTGTCCACCCCTCAGCGGCGGCAGCTGATGGCCTCGCCCAGCCAGGACATGGAGCTGCTGCTCATCAGCCAGCACAAACAGGTCTCCCTGTGCGCGCCCTGCCCAGGCAGCTCCTCAGGCTGAAGCTGGGCACTGGTTATCTGTGGCATTAGGTGTCTGAGTTTTCTTGACTGTAACATGTCATTCTTTAACTTCCCCTCCATTCTGGTGTTGCTTTTCTAAAATGTACCAGATATGTGTCCTTAGAAGTTGAGTGGCAGGCCTATTGGGAATTCATCATGGGCTCTTCTCTGGCAAAGCCAGGCTCTTCTGTGGCTTGGCAGGGTGTCCATACATGTCAGGGGTCTGAGTTCTGCCCAGAGGCGGCACCGGAAAACAGGACAGCCCGCCCCACCCACAGTTGGCAGCTTCCTGTAGTATTCATAAGGCCCAGGACTTGGCTCCTGGTCAGGTTGATTTTGCTCTGTTTTGTTTCTCAGGGAAGGATAGAATATAGTTTCTGGATGGAAATAGGAGAGACTTGAAAGGCAGCTGTCCCCATTCTAAGAGTTCATGGTGGCTGGGAAACAGGCAGGGGACCCTGAAGCAGTGGGTGAAAAAGTGAGCTGCAGCCTCTCCAGCTTTTGTGGAAGGGAGTTCACACTCACTACAGGCTTCGGGGGACATCTTTCCCATCCAGCTTCGAAGGGGCACTTCCAGGTGGTCAGAGCTGGCTCATCCGGTTGGCTCTTCCGTCAGGCAGTCCGTGAGTATTCACTGTAGGCCAGAGATGGCTTTCAAGAAGGACACACATCTACCTTCACCCCCTGGGCTGCAGCCAGGTGCTCCGAGGAGGAGGGTGAGCCATACAGAAGGAGCAGGCCCAGGGCCGGGGTGGGGTTCATAGTACCTGTGTGGTTCTTTGACCAACATGCATTGGGCTGAGAATCTAATCCAGAGGAAGCCACAGGACAGGCTCATTGCGGGAGGCTCTGGAGAACAGCTGGGCTGGGTTCTAAAAATGACAAAATTGTGAAAGACAAGAAGTCCATAGGAAAAGAACAGTGTGTCTCAGTGTGATGTGGGGCAACACTAAATCTCTTTAGTCCAGGTTGACCCCATGAGAGCTGCAGCTCAGGCATGGCTGGAGCTCAGGCATGGCTTCATCTGTGTCTGCAAATGTGAGTAGGTACACACACTCAGTGCACACATGCCAGTAGGAGGAGTCTGCAGTACTGGCTCCAGCCATGTTTTGGAGCTGCCTAATCAGCAACCTGGTTGGGACCATGGGAGGTTTCAGGTGGGAGGGTGTGGTATGCAGAGCACAGGAGCTTGGGGCGGGCAGAATGGAGACTTCTGCAGGGCGGAGCCGGCCATGGAAGAACAAGGCCCGTGTTCCTCCTGGGGACCCTCCCAGCTGCCTGTGCCTCCTTCCCAGGATGCAGTGATGGAAGGGCTTGACCTGAAGCTTTCCTTCTTGCAGGCCAAACTCAAGGAGATCAGCTTGTCCACAGTGAGATTCATGGAGGAGCTGGGGGAAGACCGCTTTGGGAAAGTCTATAAAGGCCATCTGTTTGGGCCCGCCCAGGGTGAGCAGACCCAGGCAGTGGCCATCAAGACGCTGAAGGACAAAGCAGAAGGGCCCCTCCGGGAGGAGTTCCGACATGAGGCCATGCTGCGGGCCCGGCTGCAGCACCCCAACATTGTCTGTCTGCTGGGTGTCGTGACCAAGGACCAGCCCCTCAGCATGATCTTCAGCTACTGCTCACACAGTGACCTCCATGAGTTCCTGGTCATGCGCTCGCCGCACTCAGATGTGGGCAGCACTGATGATGACCGCACTGTGAAGTCTGCCTTGGAGCCCCCAGACTTCGTGCATGTCGCAGCACAGATTGCTGCAGGGATGGAATACTTGTCCAGCCACCACGTGGTCCACAAGGACCTGGCCACCCGCAACGTGCTGGTATATGACAAGCTGACTGTGAAGATCTCAGACCTGGGCCTCTTCCGCGAGGTGTATTCTGCTGACTATTACAAGCTGATGGGGAACTCACTGCTGCCCATCCGCTGGATGTCCCCCGAAGCAATCACTTATGGCAAGTTCTCCATCGACTCAGACATCTGGTCCTATGGCGTGGTGCTGTGGGAGGTCTTCAGCTACGGCTTGCAGCCCTACTGTGGCTACTCCAACCAGGATGTGGTGGAGATGATCCGTGGCCGCCAGGTACTGCCCTGCCCTGACGACTGCCCTGCCTGGATCTACGCCCTCATGATCGAGTGCTGGAATGAGTTCCCCAGCCGGAGGCCCCGCTTCAAGGACATCCATAGCCGGCTCCGGGCATGGGGCAACCTGTCTAACTACAATAGCTCCGCGCAGACCTCAGGGGCCAGCAATACCACGCAGACCAGCTCACTGAGCACCAGCCCTGTGAGCAACGTGAGCAATGCCCGCTATGTAGGGCCCAAGCAGAAGACGCAAGCCTTCCCACAGCCCCAGTTCCTCCCCATGAAGGGCCAGATCAGACCCATGGTGCCCCCACCTCAGCTCTACATTCCTGTCAATGGCTACCAGCCAGTGCCGGCCTACGGGGCCTACCTGCCCAACTTCTACCCAGTCCAGATCCCCATGCAGATGGCTCCCCAGCAGGTGCCACCTCAGATAGTCCCCAAGCCCAGCTCGCACCACAGTGGCAGCGGCTCCACCAGCACAGGCTACGTAACCACAGCTCCCTCCAACACATCTGTGGCGGACAGAGCAGCCCTGCTGTCTGAGGGCACCGAGGACGCACAAAACATCCCAGAAGACGTGGCCCAGAGCCCTGTACAGGAAGCGGAAGAGGAAGAGGAAGGCTCTGTCCCAGAGACTGAGCTTCTGGGAGACAATGACACTCTACAAGTGGATGAGACCCAAGTCCAGCTGGAAGCCTGAGGGACACACAGCACCTAGAACACCTGAGACAAGTCCCCGCTGGGATCTACAAGGACTTCAGCCACCTTTCAGCAGTCACAAGAGCCCAGAGACCTAAGACTGTGAAGCCCTGCTCCTGTCTATCTGCTGTCTGTGCCCTCTCAGGCTTGAGGTCATTTTGACCAGTGGCATCTGAGCTGGGCAGGAGCCCAGCAGCACCAGCTCCTCAGAAGCAGGACACTGTGACCTTGATGCTGCCTGCGTTTATCCTGGGTGTAGATTGGTAATGAGTTGCTTTGCAAAAAAGAAAAAAAAAATATGTGGCATCTCCACTCCATATTGTATGTGGATCAAGTACTTAGAAATGTGGGAGAGGCACCTTGGGTTTTAAGATCTCAGGTGTGTGTGTGGGGGGTAGCTCTTTTCTCTACACTGCCTCTGTTTCTGCAATCTCATTCTCCCTTTAGCAACCAAAGACAGAAGAGTAGGACATTGTACCCACCAGTCCCCAGGACCGGGGCTTCTGAAAAGGGGTTCCCTGTGTTAAAGCAAAATGTGCCTTTCCAGAAACCAATACAGCCTTGTACTCTTGGGAAATGGTTTTAATTATATGACATGTGTACTTTGTCCACTTTTGTGGAATTTGAGGGAAAATGTTGCATTCGGAGTGTTCAGAAGGAAGCAATATTGTACAGAACACAGTATTGTTATTTTTTTAACCATGTACAGACTTTAAATGTAATTTATATGTTTTGTATGCCATTTTCATAGAAGTATTTTGATCTAAATAATGACTTAGTAATTTAACTGTTTACACGATCCACTTGGGACACCATGGGGTTGTAGTTTCAGTTTGATTCTGTGCCGCATATAATTGAGGTCCATGCATTTCAGATCCCACCACCTGACCCACAGGCAAGCTGTCTGTACCCTGCACACTCAGCCAGCCTCGTTTATAAACTCCACACCTGGCATATCGAATAAAGAGAAGCAGAGCATGTGGTTGGCCGCCCTGTGGGTTGTGAGGGTGGCACATGTGGAAGGCACCTATGGGATAGCAGTGATGCTGAGGGCAAACTGCTTGGGCCTGGCCCTGCCCTGCCCCAGATGCGGGAGGTTCATTTTCCTTGCTCTTGTGGCTGTAGTAATAGTTTCGATGGGTCATGAAATTTCTGCTTCATTTTAACATTTTTAAATTTATGTTTGGTTAACATGTATTCATTGTACATGTGAATGGGGTTCCGTGTCATGTTTCAGCACAAGCATACAGTGTGCACCGATCACAGCCAGCCTCCCTTGTCTACTCCTCCCCCACCTTCTCATCTACTAGTGATTACTTTTCTACATTTAGGTCAACATTTTTCACCGCTTTTCCCTGCTGAGTTCTTGTCTTAGTCACTTTTCTCACCCCAAGACACAATATCTAACACCCCACAGTTTCAGGCCATGGCAGGCTCAAATACAAAACAGTATAAGGATTTTTTGGCCAGAGTAGGCCTCAATGAGCCAGGCAAGGCCAGGGTTGCTGGTGTGTTCTCCTACCCTGGTTCACCGTCCAACCATTACAGGTGAGACCTCTGCCATGGGGGCAAGGAACCCAGGCTCACACCCCAACTCTTACTTGAGCCATAATGGAACGACTCCCATCGTGATGAGTAGGAAGCAGAGAAAAAGGAGGAGCTGGGGAGAGAGTGAGCAGTCTAGGTCATGCCCCCCCCCACCTCTAACTAGACACACTCCCCCCACCTGACCCACAAATCTTCCCAAAGCCCTGCCTGTGACAGGAGGAGTTTCTTTGTAGAGATCATTCTTGACAAATTCTAGGGGCCTTCAAAGGGTAAGTCAAATCCAGAAGGTATGAAAATGCTTTTGGATTTGAAACCTGCTCCCCTCTGAGGTCTCAGAGTCCCTGAAAGGTTTGACTGTCCCAGGGCTGCTGCTTCCTGGTCCCACACCATCTGCACTATAGTCGGCTAAGTCCGAGGGCACCCAGGGGCCAGGTCTCCTGGACAGGGACCACTGACCACAGCATGACCCGGGCCTAGGCCTGTTAGTGCTTCTGGCAGACAACAAACACCTGCCCCTGCCCTTACCTTGCATGCAGGTGTTTCCTGACCTGGAGTGGCCCAGGTGAGGCCACGCTGTGAACCTGCTCCACACAGCAGCAGCTCCTTGGTTGCATCTGATGCTCTGGCAGAGCTTGTGTCAGAACCAGCCCTGCCTTTCCTTCACCCAGCCTGGCAGAGTGAGGCCTGGCCCTGGAATGTGCCCTTCTAATGAAGGCCTGAGGGTCAGGCAGTCTTGGGCAGAGAGCACTGAAACAGAATCTTTGGCCCTGTTGTGATGCAGTTCACAGGACAGGCACCCTTCCGGAGGCCAGGCTCGGCTTGGTTGTCCTCCACTACAGACAATCAAATGTGCAGTTGACTTGCTCACATAGTCCCAGTGCTTCTGGAGTCCAGAAACTGCAGCAGATTTAGGGAGAGAGCTCACAGGAAGAAACCTGCACTGAACTGCAGTCATGGAACTGCCCCTACCTAGGACCTGCATTATGCTGAACTCCATGGTTCTCCTGTTGTAAGAGTGGAAAACCAGTATCTTCTCACCCAACGGAAGGTGTGTGGCTGAAGCCGCTGGGACAAAGCAGATTGACAAGAGGAAAGCACACCACCACGTGGGTCACGGCAGGAATCTTTACAAAGGAAAACCTAGGGGCTGGGGATTTAGCTCAGCGGCAAAGCGCCTGCCTGGCAAGCGCAACGTCGGGAGTTCGGTGCCCGGTACCGGAGGAAAACAAAAAAAAACAAAGGAAAACTTAAGGCGAGGAAGCCCTGTGCTTCTATGCTAGGCTGGATGGACAGTGGACAGGTGTGCAGGAGTAAGACTGGGCAAAGCGGTTCAGCCCAGTGGTGAACTAGGCATTAACAAAGCCTGTGTTGTCAGTCTTCTCTGTGTCGTCAAGTTAGGGTATTTCCTTCCCTCCAAAGCATCAGAAGACAGAGTCTAAAGACTCACCTTAGAGGTCAGCTGTGGAGGGGAGGCAGGCAGAGAGCCCCTGGTTTCCCAAGATGCCAAGGTGCCAGGCTAGGGGAGCATCTCCCGCCTTCCCTGCTCTCCCATGGGTGCAGTATAACCCCGCTCAATGATAGATCAGCCCTATGCATTGCACACTAAAAGCTGGGTGGACCACACTCCCCGTGGAAGGAAGCATTGTGATTGGGTTAAGATTAGGGGCCCTGGGTTGTCTCCAGTGTCACAGTGTGGAAAGCACAGCCAGAGTGAAATGTGGCTTCTCATCTGGACTGAAAAGGAATATCCTCTGGTAGTCAGCTGTTCTGCAGAGGTGGAGAGTGAAAAATGGGAAATAGCCCAGGCAGTTCTTCCAGCAGTTATAGAGCAAGCACATATAGGCAGACAATAGAGAAGCACCTTCCTCAGCCACTTCCCTGGGCCCTGGCATCCCGGGGTAAAGGGATGCTCCAGGCTACCAACCACACCTCGGCGCCACAGCAATGAAACTGCTGGGAAAGCCCCAAAGGCAGGGCATCTCCTCCTCTCCTCCCTCCTCTGCCACTCCTTTCTTGCCACTCCTTTCTTGCCCCTCCTCTGCCTCCCCCCACACACATCTTCTTTTTCTTCTCCTTTTGTAGAATGAGGGAGATTTTTCAGGGGGGAATTTCTTTTTCAATCTTTTTTTTTTTTTTTAAAGGCCCTGTGATTGAATACTTGTGGCTCATAGGGGTGTCCAGAAATGCTGTTCTGGAGATAAAGGTCACCAGTAAGCCTGACCTTCTTTGTACGCACACGAGAGGACATTTCACAACTGCCTAGTGACTCCACGCTATCACTGAGCCATGTGTGCGTCTTGCCCTCTTTCTGTTTTGTTTGGTAAATACTAACTGTTGATGCAGGCTGTAGGAGAGCACAGGGGGAATTTCCTAAGCTGGCTTCAGTGGGTCGCTAAATTCTCCAGTGTTTGAGAGCTTCCTACTAGTAGAGAATCCCAGGTTCTCTTGAAATGGAAACACTTTAAATTGACCCACTTTATTTTTATTTTATCACTTTTTAACTGATTAAAATTGGACACATCAGTGGGGTATCAAATTGCAGGATGTTTAAATCAGGTTAAACATACTTGTCTCCTTAAGCATTTATCACGATAAAAACCTTCAAAATCTTTTTCTAGCATTTTGAAATGTGTGATACATTATTATCATCTCTACTCCGCAGTTGTATCGTGTGTGTGTGTTTGTGTTGGTGGGTGTCAAAGCCAGGGCCTCTCCCATGCTAGGAGGTGATTCACCTCTTACCTAAATCCCCACCCCCAAATCTGCTACCCTTAGGTATAATGAACTCTAATCCATCAGTGTTGGTGGGTGTTTGGAACAAACCTTATGCAAGCATTAATTCTATGTGAGTATTTCTTAAAGGGACATTTAATATTTTTTGAGATGAACTTTTTATTTTTTTAAGAGTAGGAAGAATTTATTGAGAGAAAGCCTCTGTCTGAGGTGGGCAGGAAAGTGGCTTGCCCACCAACTCTGCTTCTCAAGGGTGTTTTATTGAGCAAAACCATGAAATGAGGCTGATTTAAGGTGGGACAGAACTGTAGTCAGTAAGATTACAAATATAGTCGCTTAGGTAATATTGATCCAATGGCAAATCATAGGAAGGGTGTAAGGTGGGACAAAAGTATGGTCAACCAATAAGTATACAACAAGTATAATCGCTTGGGTAATATTGATTAAATGGGGATCAAATGGGGAAATAAGTTATAGAGCAAGCACATATAGGCAGACAAGGACTTTCTGGGAGAGGTGTGTTAAGGAGGTTTGGTCTTCCACCCCAAGGTGATTGATGCCTACTTAGAATATCAGTCACTGCTGTTCATCCTTAGGGGAAGTATAGATGAGTAGTTCTTTTTCTTGAAGTCTGATCTTCAGTGACTGTGCCTCCAGCCACAGCTGTCTTCTGCATTGTCCTCTAAAGAGCCAAGACCTGTCTGACCACCTATAATATTTTTATCTAACTTAGTTATCTATAATATTCCCCTCTAAAGAAGTACCCATAACTGCCAAGAGGGGGCAACAGTCAAAGACCGATCTAGCTACTTCCAGCTGAAGAGGGTTGTAGTTATGATTGGCAGTCTCCACAGAGGGACTATCTAAAGTCCCTCAATAGGCACCAGGTGTTCTCATCTTGGGTAGACCTACAGCTTTAAGTCTGGAGGAGACAAGGCGACAGAAACAGTTAAGTATGCATAGGACAAATAAAATCAGCAGGATAATTATGAATATAGTCAACAAAGCTTTCCACCAGGAGGAGTGAGTAATAGTTTTCCATAAAGAGCATAAGGAGAAGGTCCAGGGAATTTCACAATCTGACATGCCATTAACCTGGCGCCTAATATCTTGAACAGCTATTGAGATACAAGTAGAAGGATCAGGAATGTACATACAGCATTCAACTTTTATAATTACACAAGTACCCCCTTCTGCTGCTGTTACAACATCTAATGCCATCTGATTTTGGAGGACAGCTTGCCTCATTAATTTTACTCCTTTAATTTGCTTCCAAGTACTATTGCTGCAGGTAGGCCCTCCAAACTTTCTAAGATCCATTCTGCTCCCTACTCTACCCCTACTTTTTCCCTTATGGTTCCTCAGCATGGCAGAGACTAAATAATAGTACTGGATACTTAGTAATAGGCTCTGGAAGTAAGACTAATGCTTGTGTTAGCCTGCTACCAGCTTGAAGGAGGACACCATCTCATTGCCAAATATTTAACATTAGAGTGGTAGAGTAAGTGGAGCATCACTTTCTTCAGTTTAACTTTATTTAGTTACCAAATAGAAAATACATCCCAACCTTCAAAGGTGAGGCAGGAGTTCCATCCCTTATTCCCTCAAACACCTCCACCTCCCCTTCAAGTAACTACTGTTAGAAGTAACTACTGTTACTTGTTCCTTGAAGATCTTCCCAGAGTGTCCTCAGTCATAAATAAGTTCTTACATTTGTTGCTTTTACCTTTTCACAAAAGTGGTAATCTTCTGTATACACTGCCACTGGGACAAAATACTAAATGCCCACAATTTAAAAGAGGAGAGCTTTATTTTGGCTCATAGCTTCAGTAGGTTCAGTCCATGGTTGGCTGGCTCCAAGGCAGTACAGCATGGTAGAGGAGCCAGGGTTGAGGAGAGCTGCTCATTGTATGGAGGCCAGAAAGCAAAGAGAGGGAGGAGGAGCTGAAGACAAGAATCAGCTCTTCCAGTCACACCCCCAGGGGCCCACCTCTAACCAGGCCCCACCTCCCAACACCCAGCTGTGTAGGGTAGTAATTCACTCATGAGTAAAGAGCTCTGGTGGTCCACTCACCTCCCAAGGCCCTGCCTCTGAACAGGGGACTTTGAGATTTAGATTATAACACTAAGCTTATCCCATCACTCACAGCCAGGACTTGCATTGTTTCTAGCTGTTGCTGACATAAAGTGTCAGTAGAGAGCCACATATGCCACCAGAACAGCTGTGAGTGTCTCTGTAGGGGACATTCCTAGAAGAGGTCTTCTTGGTAAGTAAGGTTGCAAGCAGTCACCTTCCAGGGATGAGCCAGTGCATGTGGCCACCACACATCTGTTCAGGATGAAGGCTTAATTATGGGTCAATGTGTTTTGACCTGAGGCACCTTCCTATAGAGAGGTATGGGACACAAAGCTCAGCACAAATGCATACTTTTATGAGGACAGGCCAGGTTAGAATTTTAAACCCATCATTCTGTTTACTCTGTCCTAATATGAAATTTTAGTGAACAATGGTATGATATACAGTGGCAGAGAGTCAGATTCAAAACAATCCCTTGGACATTGGAAGGCCATGGGGCATCTGCAAAAACACGGGGAAGGCCAGACAAAAAGGACCATTTGTTTGAAATACCAGCAAGCAGTTGCCTCCGCTTCTACCTGGATGGACCACACCTGTCCATTCACCGTTGTAGTCCACTCAGGGCTACTTCTAGCTGAAGTGGAGGGAGGTATGGGGTGCTCCAGGAATGCTCCAGGAATGCTTGCTCACCATCTAGGAAGAACAACTGTGCAGGCCACAGTGAAGGCTCACAGAGGGAGTAGGCTAGCCACACAGTGGAGGGAATTCAGGGAGAGAAGGCAGCCACCTTTCCTAGGGTTCCTGCTGTCCATGCATTCCACCCCTCTTCCCCAAGCCCAACGGTCACATTTTCTCTACAGCCTGTGACTGTAGGTGCACTAAGCCTTATCTGTGCAGATGCGTCTCTGTATTTCACTGTTTAATGTGACTTTTCTTTCCTAGGGTGTTAAAATCATTGTTTTGTCTCTTTTTAAAACTGCATTTTATATTCTGATAAAATGTATCTCCTCCTCACCATGGTGGGATCTTTACTAGAAAACACCCAAGCTACTTCTCTGGGGAAAGAATGAATAGGAATGAGGAACCTAAGTTTTGTTAAGAAACTTCACCATTACTTTCAGATATGCAAAATAATTCAAATTGGGCAACAAGTGTTAAGAGACTAATATGCAAAATTCCTGTAATATTTGAACTCCCATCCTTTGCTCCCTGATTTCTATTCTCAGTTTTCTGGACAGAGCGTTCCCCATAAATAATGCAAGGATGGACTTCAGCCAGAGCACTCAATTAATTAGTGCCTTAGAGACATTTACAGGTGGGAATAGCCAGATCCTTAGCCCTGCAAGGACCAGAGCTCCTTATTAGTCTGGTCAGGAGAGCTGGTTCAGCTTCTTTTATGTACAACACTACCATGCTGTGATGTCCCTGGACACCCAGAGCTGGTTTTAACTAGGAGGTCATTCATGGCCCCATGGAAGCCTCTTCTTGTTCCTTCATGTGCAAATCCTGAGACTCAGTGGTTTCCATGGTTGTGTTAAAGAAAGCCAGTTTCTAAAGACCATCGCTGATATTTTATCAGCTTTATTGTGCTATAACTTACTTCCATAAAGTTTACCCATTCTAAATGCACAATTCATTGGTTCTAAGTAAAGTTGCTGTTATGGCTTATATCTAGATGTCCCCCCAAAACCTCATGTGCTGCTAGGTGGGGCTCTTCTGAACTGGCTGGATCTAGAGTATATGATAACGGGATTATATTAGTCCCCTGATTAGAATTAGCATAGTTCTGGATGTGGCTGCATGGATTTACTAGGTATGGGTGGTACCACCCAAAAGATTTGTAGCCTATTTGGGATAAAAAGGAAAGGGAAATTTGGTGCTGCTGCTGCTGCTTGCTGCTTCGCTGTCTCCTGGCTGCTTTGCTGTGGACTGTTTCTCTTTTGCAATACCACTCTGCTATGCCATCCTGCCCAGGAGCCAGCTGACCATGGACTGAAACCTCCACAAACTGTGAGCTGAAATAGATCTTGCCTCCTTTAACTTTGAGTGTTGGGTATTTTGTCTCAGCAACAACAAAAGTAACTTCAACAGAAGTCTCCATCTTAATCTAACTTTGGAATATTTCTACCATTCCCTCAAAGAGCCTTCATGCTTGTCAGCCTCATGCAGGCTGTTCTTCAATCTGCCTCTTTGGATCTGCATTTTCTGAACATTTCATATCAATGGAATTATGAAATATGGAATATTTGCCTACTGGCCTGTTATGGTTTGTGTCTGGATGTCCCCCCAAAGCTTCATGCAGTCATGGGGGTGGGCCTGTAGAGTTTATGATTGATTCATGGTTCAGTGTTGGGATTATGGGTGTGAGTGCTACACCCTCCCTTGGGCCGGTAGTTTGCATACAATATAAGGGAAGGAAAGAGGCTTGCCCTTTGCCGTTCCTCCTTTCTTGCTTTTGCTGCTTTTGCTGTTTTCCACCACTGTGAACCGCTGCCATGTGCCACTCTGCCTTGGAGCCAGCTGAGTATGGACTAAAACCTCCACAAACTGTTAGCTAAATAAATCTTTCCTTCCTTAATTTTGGGCATAGGGTATTTTGTCACAGCAACTGGAGGAAAAGTAACCAAAACACAGCCTCTACCAGTTAGCACAATGTCTTCTCTGTAATAAGAAGAGAACTGAACAAGAGGAAAAGGAAACAAATTTATTTGATCATAGTTTGAGGTTACATGGAAGCTTTCAGATTGAAAATCCAAAGACCCAAGATAAACTTTTGAGTTTTATGATTAGGTTCTATGCAGCCAGGACAAGCAAGATATGGAAGCAAGACTGGACAGAAGAGTGTGAGTTAGTGCTAATAGGCAGGTGGAGAGACCCAGCCAGGCCTCCTCCAGCTACTTCCCACCTCCCAGGTGTCGGGCAGGCAGGTCCCTCCCTAGAATGAAGGTCTCAGGACCAACAATCTAACAAGAGCATCAGAGAGCTGCTTTATGGTCAACCCTTACATAGAAAGCTGGGGACAAGTTTAGAGTGGTAGGCTAAGATTTCATAACTTGCTTGAAAAAAGAGGGCTGGTTTCTGGGACCTGCTTCAAGGAAGAGAAATTCTAGATTCTGTAATTTCCCCAGGGGGAGAATAGGAGGGGCAGGAGAAGGTCAAAGAAAAACTTTGCCTCTGAAACTTCTATGCTGAGAAGCTTCCTTCTTTTATTCCTTCCTTTATTACTTTATGTTCTGAACCCGCAAAGAGGCAGCCAGCACACTCCCTTCATCTGCAGATCCTGACCTTTCTTGGTGGCAGACCACACTGGCAAGGGCTGCACTAAGCCAACCTCCAGGGCTCTGCCTCCAAACTTGGGAGGAAATTACATGTTTATTTTCTCTAACCTCTAACTGAAATGCAGCATTTTCTCTTCCTTGAAATGCGGGGGAAGCCAAGGATGTGTTATTTGTATGCATGGCTGGTCACCAGCAAAAATCGGTTATTTTCATTTCTCACTGCAATGGTGGCCAGTACTTCAAAATTCTAGTCCACTGATCACAACTCTAGATTATGCTAATTATTGGGCCCATGGTGGCATCTTGTTACTGAAGGGGTTAATACAGAAGCATGCATAGAAAAATTCGGTCTTTAAAATATTTGGTGACTTCCGTATAGATGTTATCTTAGTCTGGTTTGTGTTGCTTTAACAAAACAAGGTGAGGCGCTTTATAAAGTAGGTTTTTTTTGCTCACAATTCCAGTGGCTGGAAAGTCCGGAAAACAGTGTACCTGCATGCACCTAGTGAGGGCCCTCCGGTTGTTGCACACCACAGCATATGGTATTCTACAGCAGGAGCACAAGCAAGAGAGAAGTCATCACACAGCTGGAGCAGAAGCAAGAGAGCAAACTGAGCAATCCCACAAAAGACCAGAAGTCAGGCTATCTTAGGTGTGAACACTAAAATAATAGCCCACTCTCAAGAGAACTAATCTACTTGGCAAGACCTACCCTTCTAGCACCACACACTTATGAAGGTGGAGCCCCGTGACCTAAACACCTTCCAGGTACAGGTCCAGTTCTTACATCCCCCACGCCCTAGTATTTTGACACTGGCTACTAACCTTCCAATGCATGAACCTTTCAGGGACAAATCACATCAAAATACATCATGCGCAAAGGCATCCAACATGTGGGAAAGGTTAGGATGCCTCCTTTAATGGATTATCTTCTGAGACCACACTACTCACCTTTCCCAAACCCGATCCTCTTCAGGATGCAGCTCTTTTCCTCTGCCTTCTCTTCCTTCTGCTCAAGCTCCTCCTGCAAACTCCATCACAGCTGCTGTAATCCCTCTAGGACCCAGGGCACTCGTGGCTTCCCCTGGCTGATACTGGTCCTTCCGCACATGCACCCAGGCCCTCCTCTTGCCTGATCTGGTGTGTTTTGTTTTGTGGAGGAGCTGAGTGCTAATGTCTATAGAGAGCCCACCCATAAAGCTACATGGAGTTTGCAAAGGGTATGCCAAGAAGTACACGGCACTGTGGAGAGCAAGAACGGTGTCTCCCTGGCTGGACAGGAGCCTGAACTAGACCTCATCCTAAACTGCTTCGAAGTATGGCATTAACATTATTGTTTCACTTCTGGCCTCACTTTTAAGCATTTTCCTGTTTTCTTAACAGCTGTTCCCAACACTGATTGGGAGGGGTAATGGTCAGATTCCAGCTAGGAAGTTTCCATCTGCAAGGGCAGTGGCTCAGGAGGGTGTACAGTACTTTATCTTGGGTCTCAATCTCTCTCTCTCTCTCTCTCTCTCTCTCTCTCTCTCTCTCTCTCTCTCTCTCTCCATTCCTTCCCTTCTCCTTCTTCTTGCTTTCAGAAAAATGTTTTTCACGTTTTAATTTTTATCCAATAAGGGGATCTTCTAGTTACTGAAATCACTTTCTGTATGGATTTCATTAGCATAACATTAATGTTACATTTCTTTTCCACAAAATACAATTGACCATGTTTATTTTATGAGGGAAAGTGATCTGATAAGAGTTTGGTTTATTATGTAAGCCCCATAAATATGCATATTCATTACACATGATGCATTGTCTTTTAATAAATTTCATTAACTTGATTATCCCTTGGGGAAATTTTTTGCTAAAATAACTTCACATATACTAAAACCTAATCTCTTCCTGATATACACAAGAAAACCAGAGTTCTTATTGCAAAAGCTCAGTTGTTAATGTGCACCACTAGCACAGTTACTGAGAACAGCACATATGGATTTAATTGTGGGTGAAATGCTCTATTCCAAACTCAGACGTGCACTATTCCAGATCAGGCCCCAGAGGCTCAGAGCAGATGCTCTCTGTGCTGATTCTAGGAGAGGTGACTGGATGGTTTTGGAGAAGAGTCATCCACCGCACCCTGCTGGGAACTCACAGAGGGCAGAGCTGAGGACCATAGACACATGCGGGGAAGGGCCTTCTCCACCACTACACTCAGATCCTGGAGATGACACAGCCCAGCAGGCTGTGGAGATTCCTTGGCCCAAGTGGGCAGTTTAAAATCCAGTCAAGGAAATCCTCTCCTTTTTGTTACCAAATACACTTCAAAAAATATGAGCCTATTTTAAAGAGAATAATAAAAGAGAGTAATAGTAAAATACCAACAACATAGATAAAAACAAAACAAAGGAAAAAGGTATATGGCATGGCTGTGCACATCAGAAAAAAATGAGCCTAAGAACCATCTGGAAAAGTTCCCTTCCTGTCTTCACAGGGTGAAGCTTCTTCACCCCTTTAATAAGTAACAGAAACCTGAGTTTATGGTGCCCTAGGCAGCCTGCTTGTATGAGAATATGGCACAGCGCAGATTCACTCTCATTATGAAACACATTCCTGAAAACTGAAGTTCCGAGAGGGTCTGGGTGTTCAGGGGATAAGGAGCTACCCTTACACACAGGGTTGGTTGTGCAGGAAGACCAGTGTTCTTGGGTACAGAGACCCAGGCGGAGCAGAGGCAGGGACCAGGCCTAGACTGTGCAGTCCCGGGGGCTCTGAGAAGCAAGGAAGCTAGAGATGCCACCACGAAGTGAATGCTGACTTATCAGTCCAGAGATGCCCTTAGCTTTCTCTTTTTCTTCAAAGTCATTTTAGTTCACAGATAGGAAAATTAGAGAACAGCTACATAGGGCACCAGTTTAAAGGGGAGATCTGCATAAATCATGGAGAAGGCATCTGCTCTGTAGAAGTCAGCCCCCCCCACAGAGGTGTCTCCTGGGGTGCAGCCCCTCAGGGAAGCCTCTCTCCTCCTACTCACTGCCTGCGTCTATCCAGAGGAGGTCCCACAAACAAGAATGGAGGGTGGGCTGAGGACTTCTAAGCTGTGGCTTTTTGAGGTGGGGTATCTATGTTTGGGGCCCAACAAAATCCTGGTGAAGGCAGCACTTTTGCTCCCCTTCTCTGCAGGTCCCGCCCTCAGCTGGCTGTCTACAGATTTAATAAGTCCACAGGACAGAAGGTGGCAAGAAACAGGACCCAGACATCTGCCTCACATGGACCCTTTCCTAAGAGGTCACTTAAAGTTTTGTCCCACACACTGGAGAGGCAATCGAGACACAGGATATGGTAAGAAAGCCTCCTAAAATGTGTTTTGTGGGCTTTTATCCCAAGCTTCTTAACTTAGAGTAGCCCTTGTCTTTCTCATTCATCTTCCTTGACTCTGCAAGATGCCCAGAAGTCTGACGACTGCACGCAACAGACACACATAATGCATCCCACACCGCACAGCCATCACACACCACATATACACTGCACATACACCCACACTACACACCACACACACCACACACATACACCACACACACTACACACCACACACACACCACACACATATACCACACACACTACATACCACTCACACCACACACCACACACACACACCAAAAACACACAACACACAACACACCACACTCACACACATCATACACTACCCAAATACAACACACATGCAACACACACACACACACACCACACCACACACATGTACATAATGGAATAATGCTTTTCAGCCTTAAAGGGGAGAAAGGGAGGCAGGGAAATCCTGACATTTTGGACAACATAGATGAAACTGAAGGATGTTATGCTAGGTGAGATAGGCCAGGTACAGAGATGAATACCTCAGGTTTTCACCTATGTGTGAATCTAAAGAGCTGAACTCATGTAGAGGGTACAAGGTGCTAGGCAGGGAGTGGGCGTGGCAGCAACGAGAAAGTTGGTCAAAGGTACCCACTTTCAGTTATAGGAAGAGTGCTGGAAGCCTCACACATAGCAGGGTGTGAGGCATTATGAGGATGGAGATTTCTTCCAACTATGATTTTTAGAGGTGGAGCCTTTGAGAGATGATTAGGGTCAGACAGTGTCATTATAGCAAAGTGGCCCTGGAGTCCCCTGGCTTTATAAGAGGAAGAGAGACCAAAGCAGAACTCTGTGTGGATGTGTGCACATGCAGGGCAGCACCTATCCCACACCCAGTCATGTCTTGAGACTCTGTCAGCAAAGTCCAGGATGGTGAGTTAAATAAACCTATTTCTTTAAAACTTAGTTGGTGGCATTCAGTTATTAGCAACAGAAAACCAAGAGATAAACTTTTAAGTACATACCGTTTTTGTTTTTCGATTACCCCTCAAAAAAGCTGAGAAAAAAACAACAAAAAAAGAACCTCTCTCTTTCATTTCCTACCTGGTGAGAAAATCAGACTTCTGTGAGCAGGACTCCTGGTCCCCAGGCAAGGAGTTGCACCCAGCCACACCGCCCTCTATGAGGATGTGGCAGGGCGCAAGTGTGTCAGGTAAGCAGAGGCATATTGGTGACACTGGTGCCTGTTTTGGTTTGTGTCTGCATGTCCCCCCAAATCCTCATGCAGTCATGTGGCAGGCCTTTATAGTGTGATTGATTATGGGTGTGAGAGTCACACCTGCCCTGGGGCGGATAGTTTTGCATATGTAAGGGACAGAAGAGGCTGTTTGCCCCCATTCCACCCTTTTGCTTTTGTTGTTTTTGCTGTGTTCCCCACCATGGATGCTTGCCCTCTGCCATGTGCCACGCTGCCTTAGAGCCAGCCAAGTATGGACTAAAACCTCCACAAACTATAAGCTAAATAAACCCTTCTTAATTTTGGGCGTCAGGTATTTTGTCTCAGCAATGAGCGAAAAGTAATCAAGACAGTGCCTGATGTTTTCTTTTGTAGAGATCCTCAAGTTCTAAGAGAAAGCCCATTTAGTGGCTTTGAGCCTCTCACAAAGCCATGAGGCCCATGTCTGGAGTCTGGGGTCACAGTAGGCACCTGAGCGTCTGTCCCCCTTCCCCTCTGTCCCTTGACAAACTGAGATGACTTTTTTAGGAGTCAGCCCAGGATGTTCCACCCTGTCTGCTGGAACTATATTTTCTGACCTAAATTCTCCACAATCCCAACAGGGAGCAGGGAATGGTTTCCACTTTTCAACTGGGGAAACAGTGGTCCACAGGAATCAAGCAGCCTAAAGCCTTCTTTACAGAAACAGCAGGAATTAGTACCAGGACTATGACAGTGTCTGGGGCTCAGCAAAGGGTGCCTTCTGCCCCTTCCTGCCATCACTCCTGCTCCTCCACAGGGGCCCTATGGGGTGGCCAGGGACAGTGTGTGGAGGTGGCTGAGTCCTAGCAGTGGAGGTGGGGGCTCAGCCACTCTCCAGGCAGCTCCTGCCAGAGTAGGCATGAATGGACCCCTGCAGACTCCCAGGACCAGGCAGCACTGAGAGCAGCCCTTCACCAGAGGCGGGTGCTGGTCTCTGTACACTGAACTCTCAGGGAACCACACAGGCATGGTCTGTGCTCCAGATCTCAAGGAGACTAAGATCCCTTTCTGCTGGTATGGAACCATCCCACCTTGCTTTCCTTCCTCCTGGTATGAATGTGTTTGTCCACCTGACCCCAAACGCATGCTGAAACTTGAGCCCCAGTGTGATAGTGTTCAAGCTGGGGCCCTCAGGTGGAGGGCAGAGCCTTTGTGAATGAAACTCATGCTCTTTGCAAAGAGGTCTGCAGGATCTCTTTGGCCCCTTTGCCTTTCTGCCACATGAGGGCACAACAAGAAGGCTGCATCTGGAGCTTAGGCTTCCTAGTATGCTGCCACCTTCACCTGGGCCTTCCTAGATTCCAGACCATGAGCAGTGTGTATTGTTTATAAATGACCTAGTCTCGGGGATTTTGTTATGGCAGCCCAAGTAGAACTAGATGGCCCCCATAAAGTCTGTGCCCTCACATTTTCCTGGCTTCCTACTCTGCTCTCTGCTCCTCCTCCCTCTAGGGGATGTTGACAAGAGTTGGAGATAGGAATTTAGCCTGCAATCTTCTCTCAACTGCATTTTTGGAGCTCTTTGGTTCCTGTCCATCACCCATTCTCCATATTTCCTTCCCAACTTCCCTTGGCTTCATCTTGGAAATCACTATAATTCTAGAGATGCTGAACTCTTTGTAAGCTGGTCCTAAGGGTGCACCATGTGACCTGGGCTAAGACAGGCAGCCCATGCCACTTCCTGGCTGCTGGAGAACCAGATCAGGGTGGGCATGTGTCCCAAGCTAGTTCAAGTCATTGAAAGGCTTGCTGGAAATGTCTCTCCTGCCTACCTCTGGATGCAGTCTATGAACGTGGAACCCCAGGAGCTGCTGACAAGAATACCAGGCCACAGTAGGAACCACTTTAGGTTGCATAAGCTACAAAGAGGACAGAACCAAAAGACGAAAAGAAATAGGTTCTGTCTCAGTGGCATTATTAGGCCTAGACTCATCTTCCAATGTCCAGGCATGTACAGCCAAGCACCCTCTGTACAAACCACCTTAAGTTTCACTGGTCCCTCAACCTTACAAAGATGCCATCCTTCTAAGAGTTTTACCAAAACTCCTCTGCCTCTTGGTTTCCAGCTTCACTGAGTCTTACTAATCTATGTCTATTCAGTTGCTCAAGGTGCCACATTTGATTCCTGCTTCTGTCTTTGTCCATGTCTGATTAATTAGTTAACTCATGCTCACTCTACTGTGAGTCCGTCCACACTCTGCAGTCCTAGCACCCACCCCAGCAGTGTGTAGTCATTGTCTCCCACAGCGGCAGCTTTTGGATTCATTCCTTTCCTTCCTAGTTTGCCTTTCTAATCCTTTTTTCCTCATAGTAGTTGGACTAGAATTCTTTTAAAAAAGTTATTAGTACATTTTAATTAGACATACAAACGGGGCTCATTGTGGTATTTCCACCCAGTGTAGATTGGTCATATCCAGCCACACTTCCCAATCCCTAGGAATCATTCTTCTACATTCATGTCAAGTTATTTTTTCTCTGTGATGCAAAATAATTTATTTAGTCTATAGATATAATAATTTAGTTAGTCTATATGTATAATGTCATGTGATTGTTTTTCAGACCCTAGTAGTGGTTTCAAATAGAATATAAAAATTCTTTGCCATAAGATCTCACAGTACAATATTTTTAACTTTTGTTTATTTTATTGGTACTTGTTTGCAGTACGTGCACTTACAATCATCTTGGGGAGCAGGTACATGAACCCACCTCAGCTTGTTTCTTTTCTTAATCCCATCTCACTTCCTTCTTCCTCCCTCCCTCCTCCTCTGATTTCCCATCCTGATTTTCATTCTTGATGATATTATCAACCTTAGCTCATGTTATAGCATATAATGTTTGTATTAATTTATTAGATTACTGTACATAGCACATCTTTATTCTACTTATTTCCCCTTTCCCTCCTCCTCATCCTTCCACCTTGTTCCCTTGGACCACTTCCTTATTGCAAGACACTCATCCTGTTGTTCCTTTCCATCCATCCTTTATTATTCTCTTTATTTTGCCTCACCCAGATGAGAAATACCATATGCTATTTAAGCTTGTGTGTCTGGTTCATTTCACTCAACATTATATTTTCTATATGCATCCATTTTCCTACAAATGTCTTACATTTGTCATTCTTTATAGCTGAGTAGTATTCCATTATATATTGTTGGAAGTGGCTGAAGCTGGAATTCAATCACACATGTGGGGTAAGACAAAGTGGGCCAGAACATTGGGAGCTCCTGAAGCCATGTAAACAAGCTGTTTCAGCTTGCAAGCTGGTTACTAGGCAGAGAGGTTGAAATTGACATCCACCTCTTGAGTGTATAAATAAACGCCCCTACAGTGGTTGTTCAGTCCTCTTTTCCCACTTGGAAAGAGGCCTCCACCTGACCTAAGCTGCTGTCTTTTGTCTTTATTTTCTAAATCCCCTCACAGTTTCTCTCTGGGACCACTGAGAGCCAGACTGGTTCATAGCAATATACAGATACCACATTTTCTCTATCCAATCAGCTACAGACACCTGCCCCAATTGCCACAGACAGATACAGTTTGTTCTTTATAAAGGTGTCAGTCCCTGTGGTTTAAAAATAATTAAATTTGAAAAATGGACAAACATCATAACCCTTTTGGTAAACTTAAATATATTTCTATAAATACCTCTTCTGGAGAATATATATATTCTTTACAATCAGGCAAAACTATAAAACATGTGAAATGGCACTTACTCTCATGTTTTTCTGTAATGAGACTGCCTTCATGAATTAAAACTGATAATAGCCCTACATGTACTTCCCATTCTCTTTGGGCTTTCTTTCAATTTTTTTTTTTTTTTTTTTTTTTTTTTTTGAGACAGGGTCTCACTATGCAAGTACACAGTTCAGGCTGGCTTTGAGCTCACTTTGTAGCCTCTGCTGGTCTTGAACTTGCAACAGTCCTCCTGCCTCAGCTTCCTGAGTGCTGGAATTACAAGTGTACATCATGCCTGGCTTTCTTTCAGTTCTGACATATTAAACATGTCACAAGTAGACCTAATAACCTTGCCGGTCAAACAATGGAACCAGCCAATGAGCTCCTCAAGTTATTAAAATAAAAAAGGGGGCATATGATAGAGAAGCTCCCACTATGTTAATGGTTTGAGTCTGAATGGTCCCCCCAAAACCTCATGCTGTCATGAGGGGTAGGTTTTTCCCAGGTAGCTGAATCTAAACTTTGTGATTGGTTCATGTTCCAACGCTGGGATTAAGGGTGTGAGTGGTACACCCAGCCTCCGGCTGGTAACCTGCACACAGTGTGATGGGGGGAAAGAGGCTTGTCTTACCCTTCTCTCTAATTGCTTTTGCTGTCTTCAGCTGCCATAAATGGGTGCCTCTCTGCCATTTGCCCCTGTTTTGGAGCCAGCCAATTATGGACTGAAACCTCTACAAACTGTGAGCCAAATGAACCTTTCCTCCTTTAACTTTGAGTGTTGAGTATTTTGTCTCAGCAACTAGAAAAGTAAATAAGACACTCTGCATGGGCAAGAATCTAAGACATTGTTTACTTTAATTTTTTATAATTGTGATCCATAAGGTTTCATCACAACAGAGAAAACATTTTATTTCCAAAAAGCACAGGCTCAAACCATTGGTCCTTTACTGTTACCCACCGTCAGGCCCACAGTGGCTGGGCCCAGTAGAATTGTTAGGCCGGGCAGGGATACATATGTGTGTTGGTGCTCACAGACCCTCTTTGCATTCTCACCAGTGCTGTTCATCTGTGTCATGTGACACCAGGTGAGACACTGCAGAGCTTGAGAATTCTCTTCACTTATGAAAACTTTTTCTTGCAGTGATCACAGAAGGATGCCTATAATTTCAAAGGTAAAAAGGCTCTTTATCTTTCTGAGTTTGCTGACATATGTACTCAAATAAATGACATGATTTATTTGGCTCATGTTCCAACCTTACCTATCTTTTCACATAGTTTGATGGGGAAATCCAAAATCACCTTTTTCCTCTGAGGATACCTCACAGGAGAAGCTTAACCACCACTTCCCAACCCTCTAAGACACTGTGGGAGGGGTTGCAGCCACTCTACCTATTCCAGTGGTTACTACCTGCTACCCTACGCATGGTTTCCTGGCAGAAAAGTCCCTATTATGCATAGTCACCAATACTTCCAGTAGTAGTTATTGTGTTCCCTTTTGTCCCCAGTGGTATATAAACTTTCAGAGATGGCCTAGATTTTGGGTGGACTTCATGATGGCCCATCACTCACCCTGTTATTCATCTTTCTTATAACCTAACCCTAGAAAATTGGAGATCCCATAACCTGATGGTACTAGAGTCTAATTCTACCTGGAAGTATGTTTTGCCTTTTAATTACTGTGGCAGACCCTTTAATGCCTAAGCCCTTGTCATGTCTGTCCTCAGGCACTTCCTTTTTCCTATCAGGAAATCCCTCTGGGGCCTAGCTACCCCTTCTATCCCTCAGGTGCTTAGAATTGGTAATCACCAATATATAGATAAGCTCAGACAGATTGCTCGTGACACTTCTGACCATGTTATGATCTGCACTTCCCATCCGTGTCCATATGTTCTAGCCCTTATTAATCAGGAGCCCAAGCCAAATGTAATTCCTCTAATCATTGTTACAGACACTTTAAAGCACTTCATGTCATATTGTCCATGAAAACCACCTAGCTGATTCTTTGTGTTACAATAATAATATTTTTCAACTAAATATTACACACATTAAGATACTCAGCTAGCTGAAGCTTAGCTCCCCATCAATCTCACTGGAGAGTGATGGGAGGAAATTCACCCCTTGAACAAATCACCACAGCACTTGAACAAAGGTAATTTCTAGCTATTTCAATTGCAGCTATCACCACAGCTACTGCATTGAGTGCTCCTGCCGTGACTGCTGTGGTTGCTTTGACTCAGTCAACCCAAACTCCTCAAACTATGAGTGGCTATCTCTAAAATGTTACCTTAGAAATACTGACTCAAATGAATATTGGTAAAGAAATTCTATAAAGACTTGATGTTCTTGCAGCTGCTGCCAGTTGGCTCAGTGAACATCAACAAACCCTATGGATGTGCTCTTGTCTTAGTTGTGATGCTGGGTGTCACTTGAATTGTGTTACTCCTATTCTATGTGATCATTCTGACTTTTGGAAGGAGATTCAACACCTTCTCCATGGTGCCTTTCATACAAATCTGGAAGGAAATAGTACTCATCTCCAACGCCAGCTTCAGACCCAATTTTGTAAACTTCAAATAAGCTTGCAAAATTACTCTGGATTATCTCAACGATGCTGCCTACTGGCAAAATCCTAAACACTGGTTCTCTGATCTCAGCCAAATTCTTTGCATTTGGATTATTATAGCTATTAGAGTAATCTTTCTTTCTGCTCTTTCTTGCAATCCTAAGAGTGCTTTGTATGTTGTTCTGTAGACCCTTTTGAATGATTATGAAACCATCCCTTCTCTCCCCTTCCATGGAAAAATTGTTTTCCACAAACCAACTGTCTTAGTCACTTTCTCATCGCTGAGATACAGCATGCAATGCCTACAATATAAAGGACAGGATTAGGTTGGCTCACAGTTGCAGAAGTTTCAGTTCATGGTTGGCAGGCTCAAACAAACAAACAGCATGGTGGAAGGACCTGCCACTGAGGAAAGCTGCTCACATGATTGTGGCCAGGAAGCAGAGAGAGAAAGAGGAGCCAGGGAGGGAGACCAGTCCACCAGTGAGGACAGTGGCCCCTCTGATTCAGTCATCATCCAAGCATATGAGACTTGGGAAGGGGAGCACTTCAGATCCAAACCACAATCCCAGTCCCTGGTGCCAAATAGGGTAGGGACTTCTTGTTCATTACTGTGCTCAGGGCTTCTAGTGAGGATGAGTCCTTTCCTTATGTTTATTAATTGTTTTAAAAGTATGATCACTGATGAGGGGGAGAGGAAGAAGAGGAGTGAAAAGAGATAGCTGGTGTGGGTGGAGTGAAGGGAAAGTGAGTGACTGACTGGTACTGCGCCCTATTCTGTGCATTCTTTCTTTCTAGCCCAATCCCTAGCTTGCTTGCTCCCTAGGCCAACTGACTTTCCCAGCCCTTCTTTACCACCATTGGTGTCCCTGGTGAAACTCAAAGACGAAGTGCAGAGGGACACCAGCCCTGAGCACCGCATAGGAACATGGTGTGATTATGCATTGCACTTTACAAGGACATACTGTGCTCCTACAGCATCATGAGAAATAAATTCTACAGCAGCACCATTGTGCTCTGGCGCTGCAAACCTTAACCTTGGCTGACTGGTGTATGAAATAGCTCCTCAGTGACAGTTTTAAGTTTACATTTTCAATTTAGTTTATATGCATTTCCCTAATTATGAGAGAGGGTACTTTTTTCACAGTTTGTGGACATTGACATTTCATTTCTATGAGCTGAATCTTTCTATCCATTGACCATTTCTACTGAGTAGTTTGCGGTTTTTAATTGCTTCATAGGAGTCCTTTACATATTTTGGGTATTAATTCTTACTTGGTCAGATGAATTAAAAATATCTTTTCTAATGGGTAAATTTTACTTTATATTGTCTTTCTCATAAAATCTTTTGTTTTAATATAGTAGGTATAATCAGATTTTTAAGTATGCTTTGTATCTTTTTGTTGAATATTGATAAGTACCCAACAATACTTTCTTATAGAAATTTTAAAAATTGTTTTTCACATTTAAGTCTTTAATCCATTTAGAATACTTTTTTGTGTGAGGTAGGAAGATGAAGTAACTAATTTTTTCTAGGATCGCCAGCAGTCTAGTGCTGACGTTCTTAAGACATGCTGTCATATTTGTGCATAACACATAAGAAAGTCTGTTTCCAGGCTATTTTATCCACTGGTTGGTTTATCTAAACAGATTTTAAAAATAAATTTCTCCTTAAAACCAATATATTCTATTTGTAATATTTTATTTTCGTGTTTAACTGTCCACGTGTGTACACATATTATATTAAGTTGAGAAATTACATTCTTGAATCATAGTAAATCAGTCCTGGGTGGTAGAGCTGAAGATAGAGAGATGTCATCTTTTCCTGTGTCTCTAAAGAGCTTGTAAGGACACATGATCATGCTGTTTTCCCTCACTTCCCGTAGTGCCCTCAGGAGGAATCAGGATATTTGCGGGTTATCCTTCCAGGCAACCAATCAGGAACTAGTTGAGTGATAATAATCATGTATTATTTTAAGTTGCCATGTTTGTAGTAATTGTCATGTAGCAGTGGAAGACAATGCATGAATTCACAGATTATTTCTGAAAGTCACTTTTCTGGATAAAGTGTTTGTTGTTGGACCATTTCACAATTCCACCAAGTTTGTATTTATCCTGCAAAGAGATGTGAGAACATTTATGTTAACTCCCAGGGCCTGCTGCCTAACTTTGACAAGAAGGTTTTCCAGTGCTTCTACAACATCCACTTGTTTCTACTTACCTTGCCTATATTTTATTTGCTCCCAAGGTCAGATCCCTCAAGCCTGCAGTTCTGGGAGTGGAAGACTCTCCTAGTTCATGGCTGTAGCCCCAGCATCCAGTTAGGGCTTGATACACAGTAGGCTCAAATCTTTGTTTAAAAAAAAAAAAAAAAACTAGATCTATGCGTGAAGAAGTGTCAGTATACTCCTACTATTGTTACCACAATGCTTTGTTCGAGTGCTGTCCTTTGGATCCTGAATGTTCCCAGGGCCTGTGTGTTGAAGGTTCGGACCCCACCTGTGGTGCTGTTGCGAAACAAATGAGACCTAGAGGAAGTTGGGTCCCTGGAGGCTGTGTCCTTGAAGGAGACAGGGACCTAGCCCCTGACTGTCTCCCTCCCTGCTTCCTGGTTGCCATGATGCCATGAGTGGCCAGCTTCCTCTACCACACTTCGGAAATGATGGGCTCTTCCCCACAGGCCCAAAGCAACAGAGCCAACCAACCCGGGAGGAAACCTCGGAGACTGTGAGCCCAAACAATGCTTTCTCCTTCATAAGTTAATTATCTTAGGTCACATGGTGGGAAACTAATTAACATGCCAGGCTCTTTGATAGGCATCCTGTGTATGTTATCTGCGCCAGCAATTAAAATAGCCTTCCAGACAGCATCAGTCTCCTTGACAAGCAAGGAAGAGCCAAGATTTCGAATTTAGTGATTGCCCAACATCAGACAAAGGAGGGTCTGGCCTTCTCCATATAAAACATTTAAAGACACACATACATATATATGGATATACTTATGTATAAATAAGTGTATTTCAGTAAGATTCACACTGCATGACATAAAAATACTGATATTTATATTTTTGCTGTGCTGGGGTTGAACACAGGGTCTCATGCAGGCTGAGCAGTCGCTGCACCCCTGAGCCACACTCCATCCCGCCGTGTACCTGCGGTATTATTTGGTGGAAGAGGGAGGCCTCTTCCGTGCACACTTCCGTCTCCCTTCCGTGGGTCTGAGGCTTGTTCTGCCCCTGCGGGCACTGCCATGGGCTGCATGCGGCGCTCGCGGGCTCCGCCGGCTTCCCGTGCCGCGCTGGGTTGAAGTCGCCTGTGACCGCGTCTCCCCGGGGACCTGAGCGTGGGCGCTGATTTTCCAACGGTGATTTGGAGACGTCGGTGTGGCCGGCGGGAGTGTGGGCGCGGGCGAGCCGCCCTGGACGGAGGACGGGCCGGGCGGGACGGCCCCAGGCGGCTGCGTCCCGGCGAGGGCTCCGGTCTCCGCGCTCGCTCGAGAAGCGCTGCAGGCTCGGGGAGCCCTTCAGCGGAATCTGCAGGCTGCCAGCTCCGATCCTGGGGGTCCCGAAGGGACCGGGACCGGAGGAAGCGGCGGTCGCCCTGGTTCCGCTGCCCGTTCCTGCTGGTTTCCTTTTATCATCCACGAGGCGATGGAACGAGCGCGCACCTCGTCTGAGGCAGTCAGGCGGAAGAACTGCAGGCGCCGATGTCCGATGTCCCTTTGTCCCCGCGCACTGTCGGGCCTCCTCCTGCGGATATGGAGTGGGGGCAGGCGGCGGGCGGCACAGTCCGTAACCGAGGAGGTGTCACCGAGGTCCCCCTGCTGTCAGCAATGTCAAGGGCTTGCTAAAGAAACCACTCGAGTAATACTAGACTCGCTTAGACATAATAGGCCAACAAGGTTTGAAATGTGAGCTGTCTGATTCACAGCAAGGCCAGAAGGAATAGATTTTTAACTCAGATTTCTGTGGGACCGCATGTCAAGGCTGGAGGGGAAGTATCCGACTCTGACACTGACGCTGACAGTGACACTGACAATGACGCTGACACTGACCCTTCCTCCAGAGCTGAGGGGAGAGCAGATCGCCTTTCCCAACAGTCCACTTTGCTAACATTCGCCTGCCGGGAAGGTTACTGCGCATACACCTTCTTTTGGCCTCACATAACCCAGATTAGTCAGTTCTAGTAAATTTAGAAATTTAACAGGAGATGGAGTCTCTTTTTCGTTAAATCCATAAGCTTGCCAGAAGCAAACAGAAGTCATAATACAATATTGAATGAGAGAACTACTATGAATTGAATTACACTAATTTTTCTTGTAATAAAGCCACAAGTTGTCATATGTGTAGTGAAGAAATGTGTATGGAGGTAGAACTCTGTCCAGGTTGGAATGATGTTGAAAGCCTCTGTGCACGACATCTTTGTCAAGTGTCCGGAGCTGATGTGTTACCATAAGGCTTGGAATCACTCTCACAGGTGACTTCCGAGTGTTTATAACTTAGTTGCTGAGCAATCTAATTGACATCATTAACAATGCTAAACCTTTTCAGCTGAATGTCTTAGAACTGCAGGGACACTTTTAACTTCATGGATTCTGCCACCAACGGGCTTCTAACCACATCTTTTCTAGTGCCCGTGCCTTAGCACTTTTTTGTCACAGAGCCCATACCAACGTTTTCATCTTAATAAAACATGCTGCAGGAGCAGGCACCCACCCCCTGAGTGTATTGAAGGCAAGGACTCTTAGCAGTATTCTTTTTGCTTAGAAAGTGTTTAATTGATGTTGACGAACTACAGTTTGAGATGAGTTTAATAACACCCCAGGGGACGTGTAGACCTCATTTCCTTCTATTTCTATGCCTCAAGAGAACTTTACTGTATGCTTATTAGGACATGGGAGGGATTCATTTCCTTATTAAAATCCAAGAGTGGAATAGTTCAAATACAATATTTAAAACCTTGTAGGCCTTTGTGTTTCTAGAAGCATACAGAGATTTATAAGCTATCACTTCATTCCTCATCAAATATTTGGTAGGTGTAAATTTATTACTGAGCCATGGAACTGTGCCAGATGCTAAGAATTCATGACCAAACACCTCAACTTGTGTTTCTGGAGCTTACAGCCTCATAAGGGTCAATCAATCAACCATCCTCAGAGTGGAGGAAAGTTGGTGGCTCAGGGTGCCTTGAGGTTTAGGAGCAACAAAAGGTAGACCAGAAGTCTGAAGTGAGAACAGGCTCCCCAGAAGGAAGCAGCAACCTGCCAGGGAAGAGTCATTAATGTATTTTAGACTTGGAACTGACACAGTGCTCCTGTACCAGGGTAAATCAGACCATCCACAGAGATGTATATTCTGTACAAAAACCTCCAGAAGGATGGCCCTGTCCCTTCTCAGGTCTGTCTTAGATGTCCAAGTGATTTACTTTCTATTTTGCTCTTTTTTTGTGGGGAGGAAAGGGAAGGGAATCCAACTCAGGATCTTGTGCTTGCCAAGCAGGTACTTGTGCCACTGAGCGATATCCCTGGCTCTCTATTTTGCTCTTTAATGGTAACTTAAATTTTTAAAATATTAGTTTTGGCATCTGCCTCAGTATGGCGGAACATGTATTTTGCTGTGTATAGTTTGCTAGGGCTGTGACAAAGTACAACAAACAAATTACAACAAACAACAGCTTAAACAATAGAAATTTACCTCCCTCCACCTTGTGCTGAAGTCTGGAAGTCCAAGATCAAGGTGTAGGCAGGGTTCATTTCTGCTGAGGCTTCCTTCTTGGTTAGTAGGTGTAATTTCTCCCAGTTCTTATGTTGTCTTTCCATTAAATACCTATACTCTAATTTCTTCTTAAAGGACACCAGTCATATGGGATGAGGGCTGACCTAATGACCTCATTTAACTTAATTGTGTCTGTAAAGACCCTATCCAATACTACGGCTACATTCAGAGATACCGGAGGTTAGGTTTGGGGGCATTGGGCCAGTAATCCAGCATATAACACTTAAAGTAAAATATTTTTCCTAAAATGTTTGTGCAAAAGAATTTTGAAGCAAAGGAAGAAGAAATTTTCTCTTGAAGCTTTAGGAGTGCTATTGGTCAAATTTAATTAAATTCATTTACCCAGAATTGTCTCTGTAATTCAGTAGTACACAATGTACTGTCTTAGAGAGAAACCTGTTGTTTCTGAATCACAAAAGATGCTTCCCCTGCCCTCAACTCCCTTTCTATGTTTCCAGTAAGGAGAAAAGAGAATACTTCGGGGCATGCTTACCTTTTATCCTTAAACAAAAAGAAATGGAATCAGACATAGTAAAGTCAGGCTATGTTCCTAGCATCTGCTATACCTGCACCAGAATGTGGGGTGAGAGAGGAGAGGGGGTGACTCAGTCGGTACTGGCATATTTGTGATAGAACAATGCTGTTATTTTAAAAGCTGCTCTTGCTTTTCATTGAATTTAAAAGTCATATATTGCCTTAAATACTTCTTCATCCAATTTTATTATGACTTACATCATATTATCTTACATAAAATGACTCTCCAGACCAGATTTTTTTATTCTGATGTCTGTCCAAAAATGTTCTCTCTGCAGCTTACAGTCATAACCACTTGTTTTCATGCCACCACCTCCTTCTTCCTGCTGTCTTGTAGAGCAAGCAAGTGAAAAGAAAACATTCCTCCTGGGAGCCCATGAGATGCGTTGTACTTTTCTGTCAAGTGATTTGCTAGATTTATGTAACTGGTAGAAAATAAACACAGATGTGCACTATGATTAAGGAACTCCAGTTTGCTCTATTTTTAAAAACTTCCATCTGCTTTCTGACGGAAGAGAGTCAGCTCAAGTCAGAGTGCATGGACTCGTCATCAGCAGGAACCATCAGTGTGAGGACTGGCTTCAAGGTGTCTGGTTGGAAAGGAGCAGGTGACAGAATCAGCACTGAACCTGGTCAGCACAGCATGCACTTGTAAGAATTCAGACGCTAACCACTATGCTCCAGAACTGGGAGAGGCTGCATCTACTGCAGCACTGCAGTGTGGTAGGAGAAAAGAAAAACATGGGCAAAGAGTGACCGAAAGAGATAGAGCTTTACGATTAACTTGTTATATACAAAGCAGGAAACCTCTGATCTCAAAAGCTTCATTAACAAACCAGAGCTGATAAGTTTCCTTGAGATCTTTAATTCTCTAAGACCAGGGATTATTTGCACTGTAGTTACTAAATATTCTGAGTGATTGGATTAGAGGGTCACCTTTGTGTAATGTCTCTACAGTGGAAAGTTTACGAGATATCATCAGTTTCACCCCAGTCTCTGAAAGGCAAAAAGCAAAGCAAAAGATAACCAACATAATTCTGAAAAGTAAATTAAGATTTCTTTTCCTTAACAGAAGCAAACCATACTTCAGAGATTGTCCTTCTGGGTTCTTTCCAATAACTAAAGACCTAGAAATTATAATGAAAACAAACAGAAATTGCACAGAAATGAGGGCAGGTCATAAGGATTTAGGACCTAAGGAGTGAGTGGAAGGTGAGTTCTCTTGTGCCTCAGATATCTTCTTAGAGTACGTACTGCAGAAACAAGCAATCTCAGCTCAGCATGCCCTTGACAGGAGAAGGTCCACAAATGCCTCCTCCTTCACACAGAGAACCAGGAAAAGAAGCACCTAATAAGAAAGAACACTCTTAGACTGCACTGCTCTGTGCCAGCCAGGTGCCACAGGAAAAGCTGTGGCTGTACCCTCACATCACAGGCATTCTTGACTCAAGGTGCCCCAGATCACCACAGGGATGGTGTGGGGATTTGGACTGAGGAACGTGGTGGCACAGATCTATAAATCAGCACCAAGGGGGCTGAAACAGGAGAACTGGAAGTTTGAGGACAGCTTGGGCCACATAGATTGACCTTACCTCAAAAAAAAAAATTTAAAAAAAAAGGGAAGAGGAGCAAGAGAAGAAAAAGAAGAATAGGAAGAGGAGAAAGAGGCAGAAGAGGAGGAGGAAGAAGAGGAACAGGAAGAGGAAGTAAAAGAGGAAAAATCCAAGAATCTGGACATTCATTCCCACTGTGTGGTAACCTCCATCTTCCAGTGGCTGATGGTATCACTGCAGACCACAGGGGATCCTATGCACACACCTCCACTCGGGGGCAATGAGGTCTGCAGGGGGAGGAAGTGTAGCGGAGAGCCAAGACTCTAACCCTTGAGAAGCAAGGAAAGCCCCACATCCAGCCAGGTTGGTGTAAGCATAGGGGCCCAGCAGAAAGCTTGAGCTCCCAACTCTGTCCTGCAGACTGGTAGTAGCAAGTGCCCCACTCCAGGTTAGTGGAGCAGAATGGAAAACCTGATACTGTACTCCCGCAGTAACCTGGGAAAAGTAAAGAAGTGAATGATATAACAAAGAAAACAAGAGATTTGGTATGGTTGTGATTCTTTTAAAAGTCAATAAATATACTCTACAACAAAATTAAGAGGAGGAAAGAGGCTTCAAGAGAAAACACTAGAAGTTACCCAACCTGAGAAACAGAAAGAATAGATCACTCCTGTTTACAATTACCATACAATCCAGCTACACCACTCCTTAGTGTATATCTGAAGGAATCGAAGTCAGCATACTATAGTGACTCTTTCATAACCATATTTATTGCAACATAATTCACAATAGCCAAGTTATGGAATTAACCTAGATGCTCACCAAAGGAGGAATGAATAAGGAAAATTCCTATCATCTATTTGTCTATGTATCTATCATCTATATGTCTATAATCTATTTTAAATATATTTTTCAGCTATAAAGGAAAATAAAATTATGGAACTGGAGATTACCATATTAAGTAAAATAAGCCAGACTCAGATAAGTATCACATGTTTTCTTTCATATGTGGAATCTGGAGAAGAAGGTAACATGAAAATAGAAGAAGGACTATGAAGAAAGAGGAAGGAAGTTGAGCAGAGAAGGGAAGCTGAGGAAGGTAATGGAAATTAGAGATGATCAAAGTATGTTATATGTGTGTATAAAAATGTCAGCATAAAATCCATTACTTTATAACTGATATTCACTAATAAATTTAAAAAATGGACTGAAGTAAAGTGAACAGAGCCTCACAGGCATGTGGTGATAGGGCAAGAGACACTCCATTTTCTGTTTTTAACTCCATATTAAGAGAAGCCACTTAAAGTTCATTTAAACTGTAGTTGACCCCATTCTTCACTCCTTCCCCTTGGTCAGTTATCAGCCCATTTAAAGGAGAGCAAAGTCATAAAATGGGAACAGAATAAATAGAACAAATTGGGAAGTAGGCTAAAAGTTAAACTGTAATGGTCATTTATAATCTGGCTGTCCAACAGCTCCTGAAAAGGTAAACTTTCTGCATTCTTGTAAGATTCCCAAAAATGAGGTAATGGTTACTATGGAAACCTAAAATGTACTTCAACTAAAGGTGAGACCCAGATTGGGGTGGAGATCTTCTCTGGCTCCTGGTGGGAGGCTGGCCATCAGCTGGCTCAATAAAGCCTCATTTGTTTCTGCTTTCCCGGTCTCTTGTGAATGCCATTCTCATTGAACTCACTTGCTATATCATCTTGAGACCTTCAACACTGGCTTCACAAGCAAAAAAAAAAACCCTCACTTGAGGAGGTCTGATGCCTTCCGGCTTCCCAGCTGCTCTTCGGGTGGCAGGGCTCTCCAGCTGATTTCAGCTGGCCACCTGGGGATGACTATATACTGGGACACTAAGGTTGTGAAAGAGAATGACTAAAGCTCTGCTTTCCCTCCTAGGTAAGATTTAAAATTGGATTCTATTGTTTGCCTTTGGTTTCTTTTCTTAGACTGACAATTTGATGGATTCCCAGATGTGGCAGCTGTTTGGTCTCAGTGTAGCTGAGAATTTGTTAGGGTTTGTCTCTGAGTTTGTTCAGAGTTTATCTCTGAATTTGTTTCAGATTTGGTCAGTTCTAGACACCAAAAATTCTTTTCAAGTTGATGGTCGGAGGAAATTCATGGTTCCCAGGATTGTTTTGCTTTGTTTGCCTGTTTGTCTGCTCTGCGTTTTTCTCCTAAATGCACCCACAGTTTCATGTCACCGCAGCCTCGGACTCTTGTTTGGATTGTTGGATGAGTGGGGGAGGAAAGATCTACTAAGGTAAACTGTTCTCTCTTTGTTCTAAATTGAGCTATCATGGGCTCGACAGACTGTAAGCGTGCCATTCTTGTTTATGCATGATTAAGAATTTTGACAAATTTAAAGGTGATGTGTGTTTGTGGATTCCCAGATAGAGTTCTGGTAATTAAGGAAATGTCTCCTAAGCAAAACCCCCCTGTTTTGCCCTTGACACCTGAGGAAGATGATCCTCCCTTTTGTCTTCCAATTCAGCCTCCAACCCATCCTCTGCACTCACTTGCTTACCTCATTGGGAGATCCCTCCGCAGCTCTAGCACTGCCCCTGTAGTGCTTGGGTCCTCCTTGGGTCCAATCCCAGGCTTGCCTCTCTGGCAGGCTGCTATGATGGAACTGGAAGGAAACCCTCATTGTGCAATTTGAGAACTCAAAATCCCCCTTTTCAGAGCAAACTCAGGCTTTGATTACTTTGCTGGAATTGGTGTTTGAGACTCACCACCCCACTTGGGGTGATTATCAACAGATAATACTAACTTTGTTTTCTTCAGAGAGGAGGAAAAGAATTTTAAAGATGGCTGAGAAACAAAGGAGATTAGATATGGGAAAAACTACACAGGACAAAGAAACCCCAGCTGGGATTACAACACTGAGGAGGGGCTAAATGCTTTCAAAAAAATCACTGGACTTTGAGGAAAAGGCTTCTTTCTGCAGCTTGTGGCACCACTGACCTATCTAAAGTGGCAGAAGTGTTGCAAGGTACAGAAATTGGAAAGTATTGCAGGGATAAACTTGTCCCAGTTGATAGAGATTGCCCAAAAATTATTTCATAACAGAGAGGTTGCAGAATGGAAGTTTAAGAACTGGCAGAGGAAAGTGACGTTAGCAGCTTACAGGAAGGAGGCACAGCTGGGAACTAGGGAGAGAGGAAAGAAGGGAGAGGCTTTTGCATTCCCTTGGGTCCAAATTAATGTGCCTACTGTAAAGAGAGTGGACATTTCAAGTGAAAGTGTCTAAAACTACTCAATAAACTTTGTTCTTTCCTGCACTCCAGGTCTCTTGTGAATGCCATTCTCATTGAACTTGCTTGCTGCATCAGTGGAACTGTAACAAAAGATTTATTCATTATTCATGAGTCCCTAAACAAGAAAAAAAATGGTGCTGAAAAAATATTCAGAGAAATGGCTAAAAATACCAATATTTGCTTTTTAAAAAACCACTCATAAACCTGCAAATTAGTAAAGCTGATTAACAATGATAAACTCAACAAACCTACTCAAGGACACATCACAATCAAACCTCCCAAAACTAAAGACAAACAGGAAATCTTGAAAGTAGCCAGAGAAAAACGCCACATGACTCATAGGGAAAAAGTAGTTTAAACTGTTTGTATTTCTCATCTGAAAGTAAGGTGTCCAAAAGGAAGTGGTACAGCATTTTTCAGTGTTCTGAAAGAAAAACCTTTTCAATCCAGAATTCTGTATTTAGTAAAACAAATCTTTCAGGAATGAATCAGATAGTCTCTGATTGTATTAGTTACCTTCCTGTCACTAAGATACAGTACCCAACACCTACCACTTAAAGAGGAGAGGTCTAACTCACTCAAGATTTCAGTCCATGGCTGGCCCATTCTGAGGCAAAAACATGGTGGAAGAGCACGGCAAAGCAAAGCTGCTTAGTTCATGGTGGCTGCTGAGAAGCAGAGCAAAATACCAAAGTGGAAGAGGTGAGGGACAAAACCTAGTCCCAAGGCTACTCCTACACAGCCATTCAGACATCAGGGAGTGTGCCCCACCTATCCCCAGGGTGGCAGATCCCAAAGCCACTCAAATTGAAACTCCACACTGATAAGGGGAACTGAGCTTTTTGCCAGCAAATCTACCTGAAAAGAATGGCTAAAAGAAATTCTCTAAACAGGAAAGAAATTATACAATAAAGGATCTTGGACTATCAAGAAGGAAGAAAAAACATGATAAAGGCATGGAGAAAAGGAACAGACCTTTTTTTTTCTCCTCTTCAATTCTCTAAATTATATTAGATGGCTGAAATAAAAATTATCACAATGTTTAATATGATTTCCAATTAATATAGAGACAGTAGTTTTAAAAGTTATAAATTGTGGAAGAGGATGGGGTACATGGGAAAGCAAATTTTCTTCACTTCATTTTAATTGGAAGAATGTCAACACCAGTAGACTTTGATAAATTATATATAAATGAAGTAATGTGTAGAGCGGCTACTCAAAATGCAACATAGAGACATAGTAAAATAAATGAACACCAAAATAATAAATGAACACCAAATTCTAAAAAAAGGCCAACTACCCAAGAAAAGCAAGAAAAAGAAAACTGAGGAATGAACATAAAAGGCATGAACATGGCAGACTAACATCTAAATTATCAATAATTAAAATAAAAGTAAATGTTTAAGTATACCAATTAAAGGACAGCGATTGACAGAATGGTTTGAAAATCATGACCCAACCATATACTCTTTATAGAAAAGTCACTTTGAATATATCAACAGTTGTAGGTTTAAAGTAAAAGAATGGAAAAATACATCATGAAAATATTAATGGAAGAAAACAGGAATGGCTATGTTAGCATATGGACTTTAGAGCAAAGGAAGTTGCCAGGAATGTACAGAAACATTGAGTCAATCTACAGAGAAACACAGCAATACCAAATGTGGATAAACCAAATAATAGAGCCACAAATTATGTAAAGAAAAAAATGGACAGTTTGGAAAGGAGAAATAGACAGCTATCATATTTGTAGCTGGAAACTTCACCATTCTTCTCTCAACTATAGAAAAAAACCTAAACATAAAAATAGCTAAGATAACATTTCTTACAGAATTGGAGAAAACAATCCTGAAATTCATATAGAATCAGAAGAGACCTAGAATAGCAAAAGCAATTCTGGGCAACAAGGACAAGGCAGGGGACATCATAGTCTGGATCTCAAATTATACTACAATGCTAAAGTCTTAAAAATAGTGTGGTATGCTTCAGTTTGGTAATCAGAATGACTGATCTGAAAACCACAATATGAAGTATAAGAACCATTGTTGAATCATCTTGTATGGTGAACCTCTGCATCATTTCTGATAATTTTTTTTACTTGTTACTGTCTTTGATTGTTTGATCAGTCTTACATTCTTATGTCTGGTGGACTGAGTAACTTTGTTGAAGATAACAGTATGTAATGTAGCAACCATTGTAAATTCCTATCACTTTGTTTTGAGGTCATGTATCATTTTTGTTGCTTTTGTGTTGTTTTGATTTTGTCTTCCTTGTTGTTTGGTTTTTTAAATTTTTAAAAAATTTTAAAAGATAGCTTGGTATTTGTCATAAAACAGAATTATAGAGCAGTGGAACAGAATAGAAGATGCAGAAACAACTTCATACATACTCAGTTATGTTATCTTTGACAAAGGGGCCAAATTCCTTTGGTAGAGAAAAAGTAACCTCTTTAACAAATGGTGCTGGGAAACTGACTATCCACATGCTGAAGATTGAACTAAGACTCATATCTCTCACCATACTCTAAACTAAAATAAAAATGGATCAAAGATCTCAACATAAGAACAGAAATACTTAATCTGCTGGAAGACAAAACAGGGAAAATTCTCAAACACATAGGTGTGGGCCCCAACTTTCTGAATAAAACTTTGGTTGCCCAAGGATTAAAACCAAGAATCAATAAATAGGATCACATTAAATTAAAAAGATTTTGTACGTAAAAGAAACTACCAACAAAATTAAGAGGCCATCTATAGAATGGGGGAAAAATTTTGCCAGCTATTCCTCCAACAAAAGACTAACATCTAGAATATATAAAGAAATCCAAAATCTAGACCCCCTCAAATGTAAAGACCCAATCAAAAACTGGCATCTGAAATGAATAGATACTTCTTAGATGCAAAAATATAGTTGGCTAATAACTTCATGACACATGTTCAACATCATTGGCCATTCAAGAAAAGCAAAAAACACTAAGATTCTACCTCACTCCAGAAACAATGGCTACATCAAGGAATTAACCAATAACAAGTGCTGGCAAGGATATGGGAGAAAGAAATGCTTCTTCATTGCTGGTAGGAGCATAAACTGCATCAACAGTTATGAAAATCAGTGTGGAGAGTCCTCAGAAAACTAAAGATAGAAATTCCATTTGATGCAGATGTCCCTCTTTCAGTTATCTTCCCCAAAGAGTTAAAAATATCACACCATAGGGGTGTATGTATGCCCATGTTTATAGAAACACAATTCATAATAGCTGAATCTTGGAAACAGCCTATATGCCCATCAACAGATGACTGGATAAAGAAAATGTGATGTTCATACACAGTGGAGTACTATTCTGCCACCAACAAAGAAAAATGTAAAGCATTTGTAGGAAAATGGATGCACCTTGAGACCATAATGTTAAGGGAAGAAAATCAGACATGCAAGCTTAAACATCACATGGCTTCCCTTATATGAAAAAGTTAAAGGAAAAAAGTTATTGTATTCTTTTTTTTTTTTTTTTTTTTTTTGGTCTTTTTGAGACAGGGTCTCCCTGTGCCATTTAGGCTGGCCTTGAGTTCTCTTTGTAGCTCAGGCTGGTCTTGAACTTGCAGCGATCCTCCTGGCTCAGCCTCCTGAGTGCTGGGATTACAGGCATGTGCCACCATGCCCGGCTATAAGTTATTGTATTCTAAGTATATTTTGCCTACCAGTTTCTAGTTTTACTCTAATATGGTGTGAGAAATAATTTTGCAAGATTTCCATTTGTTTGGCTACATTAAAGTCTTTATTGTTGCTATGAGCATGTCTTATTTAGAATAAAAAATACATTCCCATGACAGGAAATAGCTCAATAGCTTGTCTAAAATTGGGGGGAGGGATTGGCAAGTGATAGCTAGTAGGTAGAGTGTTTTGTTTTGGGGATAATAAAAATTATGTAAATTTGGTTTTGGTCACGGTTGTACAACTCCGTCAATGTGCTAAGTCTACTAAGTCTTACACTTTAAGTTTGTAAATTGTGTGGTGTGCAAATTTTAGTTTAATCAACCATTAGGATCTAACTGCCATATGTAAAGCATTCTACCAACCAACAGCAGAATACACAGCTTTTGAAAAGCCACAGAATATATATCAAAAAGATCATATCCTGGGCTATAAAGTGAACCTTAAAAAGTTAAAATAATTAAAATATTTGGGCATCACAAGGTTAAACTAGAAAGAAACAATGGAAAGATAATTGAGACATTATCTTTCAGTGATACTTTTCTCTATGTGTTTGGTAAAATACCTAAAATCTACATAATACATGTCCAAATAATCCATAAGTCAAAGTGTAAGGCTAAATTTTTTTAAATGTACAGAGCTAAATAAAAGTGAAACATATCAAAATTTGTGGGATACAGCTAAAATAGTACTAAGAGGGAAATTTATAGCACTGAGTATATATGACAAAAGTAAAATTCTCAAATGCGTAATTTAATCTCCCACCACAAGAAACTAGAAAATGGGTAAAATAAATCCATAGCAAGCAGGAGGGAGGCAATAATAAAGATAAGATAAAAGTAGAAATCAGTGAAATTGTGGGCAGTAAAACATCAAGGAAACCAAATAAAACAAAAAGTCTGATTCTTTGAAAAGATTTATAAAATGGATGAACACCTTTCAAAGAGAGAAAACATAAATTGTAGGTATCAGAAACTAAGCAGAGGATTTCATGGTAGATTTTGTAGACATCAGAGAAATAGAAGGAAATGTTGTGAATGATTGTACACACATGCATTTGACAAGTTAAATAAATTCCTTGAATTGCAGAGTGCCATAGCTCCCATAATATGAAATAGGTAACTTGAATGTCAATTTCACAAATAAAACAATTGACTTAATGATTAAAAACTCATAAGAAGGAATCACTAGACCCAGATTGTCTCATGGAGAATTTTATCAACCATTCACAGAATTAACATCAATTTCACACAATATCTTCCAAACAGAATTAGTTTTATATCCTTAATACTGCAAAGCTCTAATCTCTTCCAGAAAATAGAAAATAAGGAAACATTTTCAACTTACCTTATGAAGCCAGTAATTCCTTAATACCAAAATTAGATAGATAGTAGGAAAAAAAAAACAGAAGACCTTTGTGAAGGATCCTAACAAAGTACTAGTGAAAAAATTCACAAACACACACACACACACACACACACACACACACACACACATACACACATGTCCAAAGCAGGCAAGGCTAGTTCAGTATTTAAAACTAATCAGTGAAATCATTATACTTGTAGATTGAAAATTTTCCACATACATTTTAAGATACTCTTGTCTATATCTGTAAGTATTATTAGTGGCAGAAGACAGATTAGTTTTCTAATATCCAGGTGAAAGGTGTCTTTTCAAGCCTGACATAAAATTTAGAAGCCTAAAGAAAAAGATAACAGAGTTGGCACTTACACATAATACATTTTTACTGTGTAAGCTGTCCCATAAATTACAAAAGACCTATAACAAAGGCAGAGGATACATTTGGAACACAGTGATGTTCATTAAATTCTCTTAAGAATGAGAACACGTAATAAAAACAGATCAAGAAAATGAACAGAGAAGAAAAACATAAGAATGCCAAAAAACATAAGAAGAACTCAGTGCTATTAATAATCAGCGAAATGCAAATGAAAATGTTGTGGCTTAGTCATTTTCCTGGTTGTTAGGCCAAAATACTGGAGACCCACAACCACAGAAAGGGAGGTTTAGTTTGGTTTTAGAGAATTCAGTCCATAGATGGCTACTCCATCCTAGGCAGAAATGGCATGATGGAAAAGTCTGATGAAGGACAGCTGCTCATCCCATGCCAATCAGAAAGTGGAGAGAGAAGGGAGGAGACTGGGAGGAAGATCAACCAGACCTCACCTCCTAACAGCTCATCCAGCTCTGAACTCTTCAGTGGATTAATCCAGTTATTCTGAAAGCTCTATCTGACCCTTTTCGGGACATTCCAGATCTGAAACAACATATTGAGATATCATAAAACACTTACCAGAGTGGCCATGATTTTAAATAATCCATTGTACTTGGTATTCTGAGTCTGCAAGGAAGTGAGCACTTACAGAAAGTTCATGGGAGTGTCACTATTTGAATGATAGCAGTAATAGTGATAAAAATTTCAGTATGATGACCTTAGATCTAGTAAATTTTTAAAACATGTCCTTTGGAATTGCTTAGGTAGGCCTGAGGACTGCAGAGAGGCAGAGGGGGAGCCTGAGCTCTGTGGATCTCTTGGTTGGAGGGTGAGGCCCTCACATGTGCTCCACCAGCTGCCTGAGGACTTCGGAGTGGCAGAGGGGCAGCCCAAGATGTGTGGACATCTCAGTTGGCAGGTGAGGCCCACTCATGCACTCTGCTGGCTGCTTGTGGACTGCTGAGTGGTAGAGGTGCAGCCTGAGCTCTGTGGGAGTCTTGGTTGGTAGGTGAAGCCTGCACACGTGCTCCACTGGCTGCCTGTGGATCCTGGAGTGGGCAGTCCCTCTCCAGCCACCACTGGGTTCACAGTTGAGGCCTACAAACTTTTCATTGATGGCCTGGAGACCCTGGCACCAGAGGCCAGCATTCCCCTACCATTACAATTTTGGTCTAAGGCATGCATCCCACCAACTGCCTGGGGATCCCAGACCTGGTGGTCCACTGCCCTCTACCATTGTGAGATAAGTCTGACACCCAGTAAAGCTAGAGTCCCTAGAGACCGTCAGTGAGCTACCTGGGAAGTGTGAGGCTCAGCACTTTCCCTCTGACATCCAAAATGACAAGAAGTAGGAACAAAATGCAGCCTCACAACTCAACCCCACCCAGGACAAGTCCAGGAGACACTGGAGAACTTGGAAGTCACATACTTAAAATCTCTGAAATGATTGCAACTGAAGTAAAGAAAAAACTTCATCAGGGCATAGAAGAAATCAGATCAGAAATAATCTCCCAAGTAAAAAAAGAAATGACATCAATAATGAAAGAACTGCTCAGCACATCTAAAGAAGACATATATAAAACAGATGAGCACAGGAAAATGATGGAAACATTAAACAATGCAGGAAAGAACTAGAATACATGAAACAGATTCATAGAAATATCCAGGAAATCAAATGTCCATCGAAAGCTGGCAAAACCACTTGAATGAAGCTGAAGAAAGACTTTCAGATCTTGAAGACAGCATTGCAGCCAATCATCGTGAAAGATATACTAAAAATAACAAAGAACCATGAAACATCCTTTCAAAAACTGCAAGATGATGCAAAAACAATGTAAGACCAATTCAGATGGGCTTTCCTTTATAGGTGATCTCTTTCTTTTCTCTAGTGGCTTTTGAGTGGCTTGCGGATTTTTTTGTTCTGTTGACCTGTCTCTTTGTGTCAGTGGATCTGACACAAAACAGCAGGAGTCAACACAAATGACATAAAAAAGAATATTTGCAGAAGTAATAGCAGAAAATTTCCAAGCATGGAAAAAGAATTTGGCATACAGGTAAGTGAAGCATATAGAACCCCAACTAGCCATAACCAAAATGAAACTACACCCAGACATATAATGATCAAGATCTAGATATCCAGCAAAAGAACAGAATATTAGAAGCCACTAGAGAAAAGAAAGAGATCACCTATAAAGGAAAGCCCATCTGAATCACAGTAGGTTTCCCAACACAAACTATCAGATCAAGAAGAGCTTGCAGTGAAGTATTCCAAGTCATAAAACAAAATAATCTACAACCTAGATTGATATATCCTGCAAAACTATCCTTCAAATACATGGAGAAATACAATATTACCATGATATAAGTGCCAAACCAATACTACAAAGAGTACTAACAGGCGTTCTAGAAAGAGATAAAAATGACCACAATTTCAAGAACAATAGAAAGGAATCACCTCCTAGAGCAAGCAATTAAACAGATAGTAAAAGTGGGAAACCAGCAATAGGTAAATAACATGACAAAGATAACCCAATACATTTCAGTTATAACCATTAATTTAAATGGCCTTAATTCACCAAGAAAAAGAAGCAGACTGGCAGAGTGGATCAAGAAACATAATCCAACAACATGCTGTATACAATAACACATTTAACTCAAAAGGAAATTCATAGACTGAAAGTCAAAAATCTTTCATGTGACAGGAACCCAGAGAAAAGCAGGGATAACTGTTCTGTTTGCAGACAATGTGAACTTCAAATAAAGATCAAAAGAGATAAACAAGGTCACTATATACATGTCAGAGGAAAACTTCAAGAGGAAGAGATAATTATAAACATGTATGCACCAAATGTAGGAGCACCCAACTATTTAAGACAAATCTTAATAGACATGAAAAACCAAATAACTAACAAAACTATTGTAAGGGGGGAGCTTACCACCCCACTGACACAAAGAGACAGGTCAACAGAACAAAAAATCTGCAAAGTAATAGAAGAATTGAACAAAACTTGTGAACAAATGGACTTAGTAGATGTTCACAGAGTATTCCACCCCACAACATCAGAATACACATTCTTCACAGCAGCACATGGGACTTTCTCTAAAATAGACCACATACTAGCTCATAGAACAAGCTTAACTAAATGCAAAGGAATTCAAATTATCCACACATATAATCTGACCATAGTGCAATAAAATTGGAAATTAATGACAAAAGGCATCACAGGGACTCTATAAATATACAGAACTTAAATAATAGCCTCCTTAACAACCAATGGGTCACAGAAGAAGTTAAAGAAGAAATTAAATAATATCCACAAGCAAAAAAAAAATGTTAATACAACTTACTGGAATCTGTGGGATGCACTGAAAGCAGTCCTCAGAGGGAAATTTGTAGCAGTGAAATCACACATGAGGAAAACAGGATGAGAATAAACAGCTTAATGCTGCACTTCAAACTTTTAGAAAAAGAAGAATAAGTCAAACCTAAAGCCCAAAGAAGGGAGGAAATTATAAAAATCAGGGCAGAAAGAAGGCAGTTGAGATGAAGAAAACATTGCAAAGAATTAATGAATCAAAAAGTTGGTTCTTTGAAAGCATAAATAAAATTGATAAACCCCTAGTCAATCTTATCAGAAAAAGGAAAGAAAAACTCAAATTCATTCAATAAGGAATGAAAAAGGTGAAATCACTACAGATCCTATAGAAATTCAGAGGATAATCAATACGTACTTTGAAAATCTTTACTCCCATAGGATGGAAAACACAGAAAATGGACCGATTCCTCAATAATTATCAATTACCAAAGTTGAACCACGAAGATATAAAAATATTTAAAAACCCAATATCAATTATGCAAATTGAAAATGGGATTAAAAATCTACCAATAAAGAAAAGACCAAGTTCTGATCAATCCACAGCTGAATTCTGCAAGACAGTCAGACAACATTTAATGCCAACACTCCTCAAACTCTTTAATGAGATTAAAAAGGAAGAAATTCACCTTAACTCATTTATGGAGGCAAATATTATATTGATACCAAAACCAGAGAAAGACCCAACCCAAAAAAGAACTACAGACCAATCTCTCTAATGAACATAGATGCAAAGATACTAAATAAAATATTAGCAAACAGAATTCAGCAAATCATCAGGAAGATAATAAATCATGACCAGGTAAGATTCATCCCAGGGATGCAGGGATGGTTCAATATATGCAAATAAATCAATGTAATACTCCATATCAACACAGCCAAAGACAAAAATCACATAATCATCTCAACAGATGCAGAAAAAGCTTCTGACAAAGTCTAACATGCATTCATGATAAAAACCATACAGAAAATAGTAATCAATGGTCTTTACTTCAATCTGATCAAAGGCATCTATGACAAACCAACAACCAGCATCATACTAAATAGACAAAAGCTGAAAGATTTCACTCACTTTAAAATTGGGAACAAGACAAAGATGTCCACTGTCATCATTCCTATTCAACATAGTTCTGGAAACATTAGCTAGAGCAATTAGACAAGAGAGAGAAATAGAAGAAATAAGGGGAGGAAAAGAAGAATTGGAATTATCATTATTCACAGATGACATGATACTCTACACGGAAGACCCCAAAAACACCACCAGAAGACTCCTAGAAATAATTAACAAATTCAATAGTGTAGCTGGATACCAAGTCAACGCTGAGAAATCAATAGCATTCTTATACACAAACAACAAATACAATATGAGAGAAGTTAAAGAAACTATATCTTTCACAATAGCATCCAAAAAATTAAAATATTTAGGAATCAATCTAACAAAATAAGTAAAAGATCTATACAGTGAAGACTACAGTGCTCTGAAAAAAGAAATCAAAGAGGATTTCAGAAAATGGAAAGATATTCCTTGCTCATAGATAGGAAGAAACAACATTGTGAAAATGGCCATGCTTCCTAAGTTGTTGTACAGATTCAATGAAATCCCAATTAAAATATCATTGGAATAACTCACAAGTCTACAGAAAACATTCCTAAATTTCATCTGGAACCAGAGGAGACCCAGCATAACAAAAGAAATCCTGGGAAACAAAGACAAGATAGGTGGCACCACAATCTCTGACTTGAAATTATACTACAAATCTACTGTGATTAACTCAATATGGTACTGGCAAAAATAGACTTGAGGGTCAATGGAATAGACTGGAAGATACAGCCACAACCACAAGCACACTCAGCCACCTTACCTTTAACAAAGGGGCTGCAGCATTTTCCTGGAAGAAAGATAGCCTCTTTCATAAATGGTGCTGGAAAAACTGGCTCGCCACTTGTCAAAGACTGCAGCTAGACCCATGTCTATCACCATGCACCAAACTCAGTCAAAATGTATTACAGATCTAAATATTAAAACAGAAACACTAAATCTATGGAAGAGAAATCAGGCAAAAATCTTGAAGACATAGGGGTAGGCAGAGAGTTTATGAACAAAAACCAAAGCACATTGAAAATACTTCAAAGAATTAACAACTGGGATCTCATCTTACTGAAAAATTTTTGCACATCTAAAGAAATCATCAGTAGAGTAAAAAGAAAACCCACAAATTGGGAAAAAATTCTAACTGACTGTCCCTCAGACAAAGAACTTCTATCTAGAAAATATAAAGAATTAAAAAACATCAGACCCCACCCAAATTCAAAGGCCCAGTACAAAAATGGGCAGCGAGATGAACACACACGTCTCAGATGAAGAAATACAAGTGGCAAATAAATATATGAGAAAATGTTCAACATCATTAGTCATTCAAGAAATGCAAATTAAAATAACACTGAGATTCCATCTCATCCCAATAAGAATGGCTATCATTAAGAAATCAACTAGTAAAAAATGCTGGCAAGGCTGTGGAGCCAAAGGAACCCTTCTCCATGGTGGGAGTGTAGACTGGTGAAACCATTGTGGAAACCAGTTTGGAGTTGCTCAGTAAACTAGGACTACAGATCTCATTCAATCCAGCTACTCCCCTTCTGGGTATTTTTCCAGAAGAACTGAAAACATCATATCACAGCAATATATGTGCATCCATGTTTATAGCAGAGCAATTTGTAATAGCTAAATCATGGAAACAACCCAAGTGCCCATCAACTGAGGAATGGATAAAAAAAGTTGTGGTATTTTTACATAATGGAATATTTATACCCAACTATAAAGAAATACAATCTGGAGGTTTTTATAGGTAAATGGATTCAGCTAGAGACCATACTCATAAATGAAATAAATCAGACCCACATGTGTAAACACCATATTTTCTCACTAGTGTAAGAACCTAAGAGAATGAATAAAATCTAGGAGGTACAATAGACATTGTGAAATGAAAGGATACTGCTCAAAAGGAAAGAACAACTGGGATGAGGGAAAAGAGAAAAGAAAGAAGGGCAAACATATGTATATATGTATACACAGGATAGCTAACATAGATGTATTACTGATTTTTATTGCTCTATTGAAAGAAACAGGTAATGTTTAAGTGCTTGATCAACCTCACATGTCTATATTTACCTTAGTATCCAATTTGAAGATATCAATATGTAATGCAACCATTGTTAATTTCCTATCACCTTGTCTGAAATTTTGTATTACTTTGCATTGGTTTTGTATTATCTTGTAAATGTATGTGTGTTTGTTAATATGTTTTCATTCTTTTATCTTTAAAATACAAAAAGAAAAAAATTGCTTAGGAAAAGGTGTCAACACACAAGGAAGAGAAAGTTCTTTGCAGCATTATTTCAAATTATCTGAAAATAGGACAATAGTAATGTCTTTCACTCAGCAGTTATTAGCTACATAAAATATGGTATGCTGATTTATTAGAATATTGGGCCAAGCCAAAAAAGAGTAGTGCAGCAAAATTATATACACTGCAAATACAAATATAGAGGGGTAGAAATTTAAGTGAGAGGATGAAGTTACAATTCTTAAAGTCTACCATGTATACATTCTACCACATATATCTTAAATTTTATCACACAATTCTACCACATACATATTAAATTCTACCACATAGCATACATATATATACCCTTCACATTCGTGGGTTCCCCAGCCATGGGTTACAGCAAGCTTTAATTCAAAATGTTAGAGAAAAGTTACATTTTTACTGATTGTATACAGACTTCTGTCTTGTCATTGTTCCCTAAGCAATACATTCAACAACCATTTATATAGCATTGATTTTTTTTAACATTGATGTTATACTAAATGTTATAAGTAATCTACAGATCATTTAAAGTATAGGATAGCATGTGTGTAGATTATGTTCAGATAAATCATCATTTTATATATAAGGGTCTTGAACATTCTTGGATTTTGGTATCTTCATGGGTCCTGGAGCCAATCCCCTGTGAATTGAGGGATTACTCTGTGTGCGTGTGCACGCATGTGTGTGTGTGTGTACGTATAGTCATAGAATACTTAGAAAAAGACACAAGCAAAGATAAAATATTCTTTAGCAAGAACTATTGATTGGGGAATTTACAAAGGATTATTTCTTTTCTTTAATGTACTTTTAATTGTTATTAAAGTGATATAGATGATTTGCTTAAAATATCAAGCAGCACTTCAAAGTTTATCATGAAAATGAGCCTTAATTGTGAGTTCAAAGTCTTCAATTAAAAATAATGGAAAATGGAAAAGTACAGTTAAAGAAACAAAATAGGTAACACCTGAGATATAGGGGAAAAATGTGAATGAGGTCAAGGAATAAATGACAGATGACATTTATCTTTTTGTTTTGTGATTCTTATAACACAACACAATAGGAACTTGACTGGTATTTCCAAGCAGACTGTCTATCTGTGGCTTAAAAGACACAGCTAGAAGGTTGGGTTCAGTACATGATCATGCCCATGGCATATATTGAGGGTATTTGTGGTCAGGCAGGGTCAGTAGGAAGATGTGCATTCTTAGCTGTTCCAGTAAATGGAAGCAGCTGCTGTCCCTTCCTTGATGTGGTCAGAGAGAGAAGGAAATGGCCAGAGCATGATCACAGAGTCAACAACTATTCCCTGGGCTCCAATGCCATGCAGAATACTGACACCTAGGATATTTAACCTCTAAAGCAATATGGTGATCTGACACAGACCTCTAGGTACCTATGCTGCACCAGCCTCAAACTGATCATGGAAAATTGTGAAAAGAATCTGAAATGTGCATATTCTTGACAGTTCCAAGTCCTTAAATTCCAGACTTCCTGTGTCATCCAAATTCTTAATCTTTTCCAATGGTTCTAGCAACTGCCAAGCATGCAATTTCTCTTAGTGTTTTATGTCTTTCTTTTACAGTAACAAGCAGCAATTTTTCTCTTTGTAGAATTAAACTTCACAAAAATATCTTTGCAAGCAGATTTGTGTCTTGATAACAATCTGTTGATTAATTTGGCTGCAGAATGCTGATGGTGTGCGTGAATCTCTGGGAAAGCATCCAGCATATCCGCATCAGTGTAATTAAATCCTTCCAGCATTTTACAACTGTCAGTATGGTGTTTTACCACTCCGATACCCATCCTGGCTTCAGCTGTGCGTGTATGTTTTTCGTAGCAGTTCATGTGCTACGTTCACACCTCCCCACCCCAGTTTCTTGAAGGTAGAGGAACTTTGCTTCTGAGGTGCTGTGGTTTGAATAAGTGTCCCCTCAAAGGCCAATATGCTTAAGGTTTGGTGACCAGCTTGGGGTGCTACTAGGAGGTAGAGGAGCCTTTTAGGGGGTGGAGCCTAGGTGGAAGAAGTTAGGATATGGAGGGTGTGACCTTGAAGGGGATATGAGGACCACAAGCCCTGTGTCTCTCTCTATCTCCCATGCACCTTTAGACAGGCACCTATACCCTATGTTCCAGCTTCAATGTGCTCTGCAGCCACAGACTCAAACAACAGAGCCAAGTGACTATGGACTGAAGCCTCTGGAACTGTGAGCTAAAATAAAAACTTTTGTCTCGCTGAGTTGGTTTATCTAAAACATTTGTTACACTAACAGAAAGCTGACTAACAAAGGAGGGTTGTAGGCTTAGTCTGGTCCTTTACCTTTCTTTGGAGACCCCTCTGTGCTTTGTCTAAAGGTGATATTAATAATCAAGAAGGTTGTAGAAGATTTGAGGAAGAGAATAGGTTCAGAAGAAAACAGACCTGCCTTTAGATTCTGATGCTACTACTTACATATTATTTGATGGAATCTCAATTTATCCTTGTGTTAAATGGAATAACAAGATTTTAATAAGAGACTGAGAATTAAAAGGTAACTTTTGGGGAGTGTTTTTGAATAGGGACATGGATACAGTTTATATAAATGGATGTCTAAATCAAATCTTGAATCATCTTTATTTATACTCAAGCGTGTAATCCCATGATAACCCAAGGACTGTAGGGTGGAGATATTTGCTTTCTTTCAGAGAGAAGGAAATAGAGGTATCAGTCAACTTTATACCTTGGCCAGAATGTTCCTCAGCAAACCAGACCTTGGTGCCCTTAGGATGAAGTGGGAGGGATCAGAGATGTGCATATAGGGATAAAGAGTTTGACGGTGAGTGTTCCATGGAAGTGTGCAGTGACCCTTTGAGGCATAATAGCATAGAGTCAATGAAGTAGATGGGGACTCTTTAATGCTCCTTATCTGCTTTGCTGAAAGGCTTGAGAGTTAATTACCTGGTGTGGTAAAAGCTCTTCATGCAGGAGGGCTCACAGAGAAGGGATTTATCAATGACAGTGGAAAAGGAATAGGCTATTTAGATTCTATATCTAAAACTTTCTAATTCCAACCATTGCCCTACAATTAAACATTGTTCTATCATGTGAAACTTGGAATCCTAGAGTTCAAAAGGATTGTACAGTTAATCTTTCGCAGCCATACACAATTCCATAGCCACAGCAACCACTGATATTATAGCATTTACAAGTTTATAAGGCAGTTTTAAACATATTATTCATAGTGACCCAAATGCACAGTGGGGCAGGCTAGTGCAACTGGTTAGGCCAAGGTTTCAGAGCTATGGGGAGAAGTGTCAGAAGAGGGATTCAGAGACTGTGATCTACAAAAACATCCTTGGGAATAATCTACATTTCACACACAGATCAACATGCATTAGGAAAAGGATGCCCTGTGTGGAAATAATTCTCACCTACATTTTACAAATAAATATAAATTCTATCTATAAAATATAGTTCTCTAACTGCTTGACATAACTTATGAAATTGGTTAGAGTCTCTTATTCACAGGGCATCTATTCACACACTAAGTTGTCATCTCTCTGTGCCTCATGCCTTTTTTTCTCCTCTGCTCCAGACTCGAAAACCAATTGTTCATATTAACGGTGATAATTAAACCTACCCCAACATTAACGTGAGACTTACCACTAGACCTATGCCTACCTCCCAAGCTGAACTATACCCTTAACCTTATGCTGAACCATAACCTCAATCCCAACCATAAACTCAAACCCAACCCCAAACCTAATCCCAACCACAAACCCAACCCCAACTCTAAACCTAACCCTAACTATAACCCTAACCATAAACCTAGCCTTAAACCTAACCCTAGCCTAGTCCTAGCCCTAGCCCTAGCCCTAGCTCTAGCCCTAGCCCTAAACCTAGCCTAGCCCTAGCCCTAGCCCTAACCCTAGCCCTAGCCCTAGCCCTAGCCCTAGCCCTAGCCCTAGCCCTAACCCTAAACCTAGCCCTAACCCTAACCTTAGCCCTAGCCCTCCATGGCCATGCTGTTTGTGTATGGTCTAAATCTCCAAAGTAGAACCCGTGTTTGCTCTTGGACAGTTCCCCTCCCTGGGCCTGGCAGGCCAAAAAACAAAGAGTGATAGCAGCCTATCTTGAGTTATCACCCCCATTGCAACCTCAACTGCCCCATGGGTTTTTCTGTACCTTCAATTATATATATATGTATTAGCTATAAATTCTGGTTACTTATTTGGTGGCCCCTGGATCCTTAAATTACTTTCTTACTCTTGGGATTCTCTCTGCCTTCTTCTTGAAACATGCATTTGTGCACCAGCATCATCTCCTTGGATGAGAGTTTCTTGGGTCCCTGAACTCTATAGATGAGCTATCCCAGGGAAGGAAAGCGAGAGAACACATATAGGACTTTGGCTAACTTTATTGCGGATGTAGTGACTTTACTAATATATTCGGTGGCCACATTAGCTTAATGAGAAGATATTGATATTGAATTCACTGTCAACTAAGACTCATCTCCTAGCCCTCAGGTATTCAGTACCACGTATGTCATTTCTTGGATCAGAGTAGAGAGCTTCACATTTATTCCCATTACACATTCTTTTGGTTTTTTGTTTGTTTTTTTCTGGTACCGGAAATTGAACTCATGACCTTGTGCTTGCCAGGCAGGCACTGTGCCGCTGAGCTAAATCCCTAGTCCCTACACATTCTTTTGTGACATCTGCTCTTCATCCTGCAGTGTAAGATATTCTTGGACTCCAGTCCTATCACTGTTAGTGCTCATCTTTCTTCAAAGCTGCCTATCATTCAGTAAGTTGAATTCAATTTAAAAAGTGTTCCCAGATTCTTTTCTTCTTTTTTCACTTTTGCAAGTTCTCCCCATTCTTGAACCATAGTAATGAGCATACCTATTTCATATCTCATATATGTACACATAAAACATTTTCTTCATTTGCAGATGGAAGACTCAATACTGAACTCAGAGTAACTTTATCCTACTGAGTAATATGGGGTCTCTATCATGTGAAAATGCATTTGCAAATCAAGGAAGGCTTGTCCAAGTCAATCTATCAAAATATGATGGTAAAGACATAGAAGTGAAGTTTCTACTAGATGTTAAGGATACTACACGAGGGATTTAGCAATCATTTACATTCAGAGTTGCTGAGAAGCTGAATGAAAGGAGGCACACATTCTTCTTCAAGTGTGTTTGGAACTTGGGACTAGACAATGGCTCCTGCAATGAAGGCCAAAGGCTTGACTAAGGAGAAGAATATGGCTCTGCTACTTTTTATATAAGAGTGAAAAAGTATTAACCAGCATTTCAATATTCACTATAAAATACATTTCAATCCAATGCTACTCACCTTGTCAAGTGTGTCTTGAGTATAAGACTTATTATTGAAATTCAGTCCACATACATGAAGCATTTGTAGTACTTAACATGTGGTCATGTTTTATAATATACACCATAATGAATCATGAAGCATGATACCTAGTAAATAATATATTAGGGATTGGAAAATGATGACCTGTTTTTGTAAATAACATTTGTTTTTGTAAATAAAGTTTTATTACAGCACAGCTATGCTTATTTGTTTATAGTTGTTCTTGCAACAATGGCAGTGTTGAGTAGCTGCAATATAAGCCATGTGTCCTACAAGTCTAAAATACTTACTGCCTCTCCCTGTAAGATAAACTTCACCCAATTCTGTAATAAATGAAATAGTCAGTAACACACGACACAGTAATATATGGCATGCTACTTATAGATCAATCATAATCATGTGCTACATTGTACATAATGTGGAATAGTTGATAACATAATATATGGTTGCCATTCAAATATAATCTTTATTTTCTATTGTGAATTCGGAAGATACTGTTCAAAAGAAAAAATTGTGATAGGGAAAGGGGAAATGAAGAAAGGAAAAAAGGAAAAAATATATGTATATACAAGATAGTTAAGATTGTTGCACAGCTAGCTTCTCTTAGTTCATCAAAAAGAAAGTTTTGTGCTAATATTGTATAGACAGGACATCTTGCCTATGTATTCTACTCTGAATTACTACTAGGAAAATAACGATACACAATGTATCAACTATTGTAACTGTCTTAACAGCCTGTTTTGAAACTTGGTTCCATTGTTATGTTTATCTTTTTTTTTTTTTAAAGGAAGAAACTGCTGGGATGGAGGAAAGGAGAAAAGAAGGAGGGAAAATAACATATATATTACACACAAGATAGGTTGGATAATTGTACTACTGATTTCTATTGGTTTGTTGAAAGGAACAGTTAATGCTTAATTGTTTTATCCATCTTACCTATGTCTGGTGATCTGAGCAACTACTTCGAAGATAACAATAAGTAAAATAACAACTATTCTTAATTTTCTATCACCTTGTTTTGAAATCCTGTATAGTTTTTATTGTTCTTTATTGTTTTCATTTACTTTTGCTTGCTTATGTTGTTTTTGCTTTTTTTCTCCTTAAAATAAAATTTACACTGACCTGAAATTATACTACAAAGCCATTGTAATAAAATCAACATGGTACTGGCTAAAAAACAGAGCAGAAGATCAGTGGAACAGACTGGAGGACACAGACAGAACCACAAACACACTCAACCACCTAATGTTTGATAAAGCTGCCAACCAAACTCACTGGAAGAACAATAACCTCTTTAATAAATGGTCCTGGAAAAATTGGCTTGTCACCGCCAAAGACTGAAAATAGACCCAAGTCTATCACCATGCACCAAACTCAAGTCAAAATGGATCACAGATTTCAATATTAAAACAGAAACACTAAACACATTAGAAGAAAGAGTAGGAAAAAACATTGAAGACAGGGGTTGGCAGAGAGTTCATGAACAAAAACCAAACTGCATGTGAAACACTTGAAAGAATCAACTACTGGTATCTCCTCCTACTGAAGAGTTTCTGCACATCTAAAGATATCGCCATCAGAGTGAAAAGAAAACCTACGAATTGGGTAAAAATTTTAGCTGACTGTCCCTCAGACAAAGGGCTTCTATCTAGAACATATAAAGAATTAAAATCATCAGCCCCATCCAAATTCAAAGACCCAATCCAAAAATGGGCAGCTGAGATGAACACATACTTCTCAGATAAAGAAATACAAATGGCAAATAAATATATGAGAAAATGTTCAACATCATTAGTCATTTGAGAAATGCAAATTAAAACAACATTGAGATTCCATCTCATCCCAGTAAGAATGGCTAGCATTAAGAAATCAACCAATAACAGATGCTGGCGAGCTTTGGAAAAATAGGAACTCTCCTCCACTACTGGTGGGAATGCAGACTGGTGAAACCACTGTGGAAATCAGTTTGGAGATTCCTCAGCAAACTAGGTCTAGAAGTCCCATTCAATCCAGCTAATCTCCTTCTGGGTATTTTCCCAGAAGATGTAAAAACAGCATATCGCAGTGATATATGTGCACCCATGTTCATAGTGGCGCCATTTGTAATTTCTAAATTGTGCAAACAACCCAAATGTCCATCCACTCAGTATTGGGTTAAAAAATTGTGGTACTTTTATGGAATGGAATATTACTCAGCTATAAAGAAGGATAAACTCGAGGCTTTTATAGGTAAATGGTCACAACTGGAGACCATACTCATAAGTGAAATAAATCAGACCTGCATGTGTAAGCATCATATTGCCTCACTAGTATAAGACCTGAAAGAGTGAATAAAAACTAGGAGGTATGATAGACATTGTGAAATGAAAGGAAAATGCTCAAAAGGAAAGGGCAACTGGGGTGGGCTGTGCTGCTGAACTAAATTCCCAGCCCCTATTTTTTAAAATAAAGAAAATAAAATAAAATGAAATTTAAACAGACAAATATAATCTTTACATTTGCCTGAAGTTTGCTGGGGGGAAGTATTTGGCACTTTGTACAAAAACATTAGATCATGTCTGTAATTTGGAGACTTTTTCATATTGGTTCTGACAGGGAAAAACTGTAGGAGAGAATTTGTTTTTTTTTTAAAACTTTGTTACTTCTTTTTTTGAAACTGCCTGGCTCTGTAACTGCTCCATGGCTTTGTAATTATTTGCTTGACCACTGTAGCCATGACAGCATAACCAAACATGCAGGATACCTGATTATATCATCGTACCAATGAACTGATGATCATTTATCTACCTTTGTAACCAATGGTCTCACCCTGCTAGTTAACCAGAAAAACAGCCAGACTGTTCTGTCTTGTCTTTTCTCCTTTGTACCTCCTGCTTGTGCATCATATAAAAGCCTGATATTCTGGAAATGATCCTGATCAGTGCCCATCAAGGTAAATAAGTCTGTCTCCAAATCCTGGGTGTTGTTTTAGTGTTTCTGCTTGCCATTGCAGTACATTCTAAAGTTGTCCTAAGGGTTTGGTTAAAATATACAGAAACTGCTCAACAAAAATAATGATTGATAAAACAATTAACAAACACAATTTTAGTTGAATTTGTTCTACCTTCCAAATAAATTATGACCAGATGGAGTAGCTTTTAAGGTGGGCCCCCATCAAGAACTATGGTTCAAATTGGTGTTGAGCGATTGATTCTCTGAGCCAGTCAGAGACCACAACATTGACAGAAAAGCTGTGGATTTCAATTTTGTGGCTCAGGCATAGAAAGAGTTTCAGGGTCTAGAGTTCTCATAAGCTAATTTGAGGCAATCTGGGATAAAAATCCAAATATGTGAACAGATTTATGGAGAGTTTTCATTATGTGTGTCTCTGACCCACTCAGTTTGCTATGCTATGCTAGCTGGCCAAGTTTTTACTGAAAAGTGCCAGGGTTGAGCCATCGTATTATTGTGTAAGTTTTATTCCACAAGGTGGCATAAGAAAGCAAGCCATTACTTTTATGTAGAGATCTCAGTGTGTACTCAGGCTGTATTCCCTGCCCTCTGATTGCAGTAGACAGGCACACCCTGGATGCCTTCTAAGTAACAACAAAGCCATTTCCCTCCAGCCAATGTAGCTGAAGTAGGCTGTGGTTAACAGGGCTTAATGAAGAATACATAAACTTCTGGCAGAGCTGTACACCCTTCTTTTCTGTTTGTTGACAAAGAGACATTGCATAGTCTTACTAGGGCCAAAAATTCTCATCTAGTACATATGAATATTCATCAAATGCACAGGAATGAAATTATAAAGGCTTCTGCTACACCATGAGGGACTCAGTGCTGTGCTGGGCACTTCCTGCTTTTGGAATGTGAACAAAGAACGTTTCATCTGAGTAGGACAATAAACTTTTTAGCTCACCTCTGTGAAACTCATACTGCTTATTAAGTGTTACTGGCATAGATGTACGCATGGCCACGGTCTATATGTTCCCTCAAGACTCCAGCTGGCAACATGATGACATTGTAGAAGTTGATGATGTCTGCTGTGGTCTGGTTATCTACCTAGTTGTTTCTTCCCTTGTTCTCTCTCCTTCCCTCATATCCCTGTTTCCTTAGGGATTTAATTCACAGAGAGTTAATGATGGGCACAGGTACGGGTATTTGCCTGTTAACAGAGTAGCAAAGTGTTAGGAAATTTTACCTCAGAGAGAGTTCTCTAAGCATCTCAGCTTTTTTTTGACAGAATATCCCCTGCAGGAAAAGAACCATATTCACTTCTCCTTGGATAACTTAGTGCTTTGAAAAACACGTCTCTCAGGAGTTTTGCAGCTGAGCCGAAACACACACGGACAGCATAAAATGGATTGTGATGGCACAGGGCAGGTCAGGAATGCACAAGATGTGATAAGCTAGGTATGGACAGTTGTTCTGATATCTGCAGGTTTTAGCTCCAGGCCCTCCCCTCAATCCCATGTACATCCAGATCTGCAGAGCCTCAAGTCCTTTGTATAAAGCGGCACAGTGTTTGCATAAAACCTACAAGTATCCTCTCATATACTGAAATCATCAGTAGATTACGTATACAACCTAATACAATGTAAATACCATGCAAATAGTTGTTATGTTTTATTGTCTAGGGAACAATGACAAGAAAAGAGTCGGTATTTATTCAGTGAAGATGCACATTCCTTTCCATTTCCCAGCTGAAGCTGATTGAACTTGTGACTGTGGACACCACAGATGTGAGGAGCCATCTTTTCCTGCTGGGGCACAGCAGCATGAAGGTGCTGCCCATGGGAGCCCTCTGGCAACAGGCCCTGGGCCCTCCTGGGTGCATCAGGGGTTGAAGGGCATTGGCCAGGCTGTGCTGAAGGCTGTCTCGTTACAGGGAGCTGTGACAAACAAATAGAGGAGGAGGATTCTCTAATTATCTGCACACCTTTTCTCTCTATTACTAATTAATTCTCCTCTTAGTGCAGCAGCACAGCTCTTCTCAGGGAGAGATATGCATCTGCACTCACTAAGCCAACAGTTCTCACAGTTGGCACAGGCATCAGAAAGCTGGCGTAGGTCTAGGCATCAGCCCTGAGGATGGATTTTGGCACAGGCTGGCTATCTTGTGAGGCTTACGAAGCCACTGCTGTTTTGAAATCATCCTGGGCTTTGTTGCTTTGCTGTCATCCTGCATGCCTCTGGGCCCTGTGTCATCTGCTAATGAGGCTCCTTAACTTGACTGTGATGTAGGAGGAAGAGGGCCTCTCCCTACGTGAGGCGCCCCAGGGCAGCAGCTACGTGGAGTCCACCATGATCCAAACTGCTGGCCACATCATCTCATTACCTCAGCTGCTTTTCATGTTCAGGGTGCTGTTTGTGGGCTGGGAGGACATTTCTTTCCACATGTGTGGGGAGTCCCAGTTGCACAGACATCTTGAGGATCCACTCTACAGAGAACTTAGTTCTCATTCCTTGAAGCTGGAATGCTGACTAAGTTTTGGCCAAATGATGCAATGATGGGATTAGCCATGCCTGGATTGTTAGGATGGTTCCTAAAAGTGAGAGCCTGGTCTACGCCTGCCGTTCTTCACTGGGTAGTAATTAAGAGCACTCTTTTCCACCCTTTGGGGGTTCACAGTTTCAGCATCACATCTAATGGTCTCCAGAGTGTTTTTTAAATTTTTAAAAAAATTTTATTTTTATTTTAAAAATAAAAGGAGGAAAACATTAACAGACAGACAACCTTTTACAAAATAGCAAAGGAACAGTACAGACAATACAGAGTTACAAACAAAGTGGTAGGAAATTAACAATGCTTTTGAGTAGGTGAACCAAGAAGGAAAACAAAAAACTCCACCTCACAACACTCACAAATGTGTGATGGTTCTTTATTTTCCAGTGATCAATTCACTCCTAAGGAGGAGGAGCTCCAAATTTTGATGACTTTGTGTTCAAAGTATGGAAGACAGATCCAAATTTCTGAACTATCTAGCTGTCCACATAGCACATAAATTAATGTAGTCTACAAAGAAATTATGAAGTTTCTCCAAAGGTACCAGTAAGTGATGTGAGAAGAATTTGAACAGGCTTCTAAATTTGCCCCAAGGACAAGGGCACCAGGAAGCCAATGTCAGCTGGGACTTCAAGCACCTTCATAGAGGAGAACTACTTTGCATTGTCTGAGTACTGAGGGAAGAAAAGAAGACTAAAGCAGGAGAGTTGGGTTGGAAGGACTAAGAAGCAGTTATTGGGGGTCTCCTCAGGAGCTTCCTTCTACTTTCCCAGCCCCACTGAGAAAGGTAGTAGATGGCAGGGCAGGGAAGGAACCAGCCCAACAGAAGGAACCTGGGAATTTCTTGCTGCTGGAGTGGGATGTGGATCTTGCTTTGGGGTCAGGCTTGAGACCTTGTGTGGAAGGTTCCTGTAACAGGGCAGAGTGACCTTAAAAACTGTACAATCAACAGAACAGGTTCCCGGGCTCTAGGATCAAGTGGCAAGATCATGCTAACTATATAACATGAATACAGGAAAGAAAAATGCTCCAGCATCAAATCAAGCCCCTGTTAGGAAGAAGCAGTGATGTTGGGAACAGGAGACTTATTATAAGAGGGCCTCACCCCACAAAGCAGTTGCCAGGCCACCTTCAGAGTCCTGGGTTGCAAGGCTTTGGGTCATGCCAAGTCCTCTGTGGCTGCTTCTTTATCCAAGGGGTCCAGTGGTCCAGAATGTCCTGTGCCAGTGGTAAAGGCCGTGGCCAGGCAGGGATAATAAATGGTAATCTTGCAACAACCCTTAGCATTACCTGGACCAGTGAGAAAGCACCAGTGAAGCTTCTTGATGAACTTTACCTTTGTAGCATCCTGACATCCTCATCTCCTGCAATTATAAGAAAGCCAGACCTGGTGCAGTAAGGATAGGTGGCCTTGATTTGGGCAGTTCTCAGCCGTGTAGTGGCCAGTGATCTACTTTCTGTATACTATCTGTACGCATCACTGGCTGATTGAATTCCCTTCAGTAAATTTGTTTTCTCATTTGGGATTTTGATAGGAATTGAATTAAAACTGTGTAGTTCAATATGGGGAGAACTGGCTTCTTTACTACTTTGAATCTTTTAACCCATGAACACAGTGTGTCTATTAATTTACTTAGGTCTTTTTTGATTTCTTTCATCAAAAGTTCATGCTTTTCAGCCTACAGCTATTGGAATGCTTTGTTAGAATTATAAACAAGTACTTTATAGTTTGTAGCTATTGCAAGTTGTATATTTAATTTCAGTTTCTGATTGGCCATTGTTAATGTATAGAAATTTGATTTAATAGGAGTTGGGATTTTTGTGTATAAGACTCTCAATATTGCTAGATGGAAACAATTCTGAAAACTAATTGCAGAACCATATATAATATCTGATTTATTTTCCTGGTGGCCCTGTACCCTGCCATGTTTCTAAATTCACTTATTAGTTCTGAGAGACTGGGGGGAAGTTTCCTTTTGATTTCCTGTGTTAACAATAATGTTAACAGAAAATAAGGATAGATTTCCTGCTTTATTTCTAATCTACATGCCACTTACTTCCCTTTCTTGCGTTATTTCATTGACTAGGACTACCAGGACTATGATGAGCAGGAGTGGTGTGAAGGCACATCCTTGTGCTATTCCTAATTTTAGAAGGTGAACATTCTATCTTTTGCAGCATACCTGCTGATAGCTATAGAATTATGTTCATGCTCTTTATTATATTAAGCCTACTCCCTAGCTTTCTGAGTTTTGAAAAATCATGAATAGATAATGAATTTTGTTAAGCACCTTTCCTGAGAAACTGATAATGTCATATGGTCTTTGTTTTTTGAACTTGTTAACATGGCAGAATATATTTACTGATTTTTCACTACTGAAAATAATTCTGTCCTTGTAACAAAGCCTATATAGTTGTGGTATGTTACTGTTTTTAATATATTGCTTATTATGTGTAGTTGTCAATATTTTGTTGAGGATTTTTGTGTCTCTCTTCATGAGGGTCATTGGTCTGAAGTTTTCTTTTTAATTAATTTTTTGTCTCAGTATAATACTGATCTTACAAAATGAGTTGGGAAATATTCCTTTTTCTTTGGTTTTCTGGAAGAAAATTATGTATAATTTTGAAATTCTATAAATTTTTGGAAGAATTCAACCAAACTTTCTGGGCTTACTGATTTCTTTCTCCTTTCTTGTCTTCCCTTTTTCTCTTTCTAGGGGGAGGGTTTTGAAGTATGAGTCCCATTTCTTTAATATCTATGCAACTATTCAGATTGTTTAATCTCAGATGAGTTTTGCTACTTGTGGATTTTGAAGAATTGATACATTTCATCTGAGTTATCTAATTTAAGAGTATAGAGTTGTTCATAGCATTCCTGAATCATCTTTTAAACATCCATGGAGTGAGTAGAATACTTTTCATTCCTGATGTTATTAATTTCTATAACTTTTTTTGGTGAGTATTGTTAGGAGGGTATCAATTTTGTTCATCCCTTCAACAACCTGTTTTTGGTTGATGTTTTTCATTATTTTTGTTTTGAATTTTATTTATTTCTCCTCCTGTCTTTATTTTATTGCTTCCTTCTACCCACATAGGGTTTATTTTATTCTTCTTTTGCTGGTTTCTTAAGTGAAGATTTACAGTGCAGATCTGAAAACTTGCTTCTTTTCCAGTACAAGCATTTAGAGCCATAACTTTCCTTCTGTGGACTGCTTTAGCTGCATCTCACAGACTACTTCCTGGTGTCATTTTTTTTTTTTTTTTCATTTAGTTTAGTATATGTTCTACTTTCAGTCAAGACATCCTCTCTAAGCCATGGGTTACATAAAAATGTGAAATCATTTCATTCCAGGTATTTGGATTTTTTTTTTTATCTTTTTCTACTACTCATTTCTAGCTCAATTTCATACTCAGGGAGGATATTTTATATGATTTAGATTATTTCAAATGTGTGAAATTTTGTTTTGTGGAGTAGGATATGATCTATTCAAATGAATGTTCTGCTGGGGATATAGTTAAGCAGCATAGCGTCTGTCTGGCAAGCTCAAGGTCATGAGTTCAATTCCCAGTACCAAAAAAGAAGAAAAAGAATATTTTGTGTGTGCTTGAAAAGAATATATTCTGCTGATGTCAAATGAAGTGTTTGTAAATGTTAATTAGATCCCATTGGTTGATAGTCATTCAGTTCTTCTAGAGCTTTCATGATATTTTTATTTACATATTGTATTTATAACTAAGAAATAGGTATTGAAATTCTCAATTATTATTATGGATTTACCTATTTTGTTTTTCAAGTTTATTAATTTTTGTATCATATATTGTGAGCCGCTGATTTTTGGTGCATTCACTTTTAGGACTCATATCTTCTTGTTGAAGTCATCTTTTTATCAGTAATGTCCCTCTTTATTCTTGGTAACATTGCTCTGAAGTATATTTGGTCTGATATCAGCCAGACAATCCTAATTTATTTCTATTAGTATTTGCAAATTACATGCTTCTACCCATTTGGTATACATAGATAATTACATTTGACATGCATTTCTTACAGACTGAATACAGTTAGCTCAAATTTTTGTTTTAAATCCATTTGATAATTTCTGCTTTCTTACTCAACATGTTTAGACCATTACATGTAATGTAATTGTTACTATGTTAGGATTCAGAGTAGCCATTTTATTAACTAATTTCTGTGTGTTCTGTATATTTTTCATTATTCTGTTTCTTCTTTTCTGACATCCTTCTGTAAGTTACATGAGAGTTAGGTAGGGTTAGGATTAGGGTTAATATTTCATTATTGATCAATAATTTTTGAGTATTTTTCCTTGCATGTTGTGTCTACTCTAGATTATAATATTCATAGTTACACTTCCTTATCAATATTTTACCACTTTCAGGGAAATGTAGAAACTTACTATGACTTAAGTTCCCTTATCCACTTCCCTTTTCATGATATAATTTTCTTAAATATTATCTCTATGTACAATAAAAACTATACATCCAACAATGTTAGATGTTTTTGTTTTCTAATATTAAACATAATTTGAAAAATTTTTTTGTTTTTTTTTTGTTTTTTTGTCTTTTTGAGACAGAGTCTAGCTATGCAGTTCAGGCTAGCTTTGAGCTCACTTTGTAGCCCAGATTAGTCTCAAACTCACAATGATTCTCTTGCTTCGGCCTCCCAAGTGCTGGGATTACCTCCATTTCACTGTCTCCCTGACTACTTCTACTACTTTGGATTTCAATTATAAATAAAATCAAGCAGTGTTTGTCATTCCACATAGGCTTGTTTCACTTAGCACAATGGCTTCTAGTTTATCTATGGGGTTATAACTGGTGGGAGTTTTTCCTGCTCCTCCTGGTCTGCCTCCTCCTCCTTCTCCACCTTCTTCCTCTTCCTTCTCTTCATCTTTTTTTCTCCTTCTCCTCTTCCTGCTCCTTCTTCTTCTTCTTCATCTTCCTCCTCTTCTTTCCTTTTTTGAGGTTTAATGCTATTTGTGTGTGTGCATATCACATTTTCTTTATTTGTTCATCTGTTGAGACATTTAGATTATTTCCATATCTAGGTTATTGTAAATAATGATGAAATGAATATGGGAGTGTAGATAACTCTTTGAGGGATCTTGCTTTTATTTATTTTGGATATATACTCCAAAGTTAGATTGCTGGGTCATATAGTAATTTTATTTTATTTTATTTTTTTTGTTTTCAGGTACCAGGAATCAAACTCACAACCTTGTGCTTGCTAGGCAGGTGCTGTGCCGCTGAGCTAAATCCCCCGCCCCTCATATAGTAATTCTAATATTAAACTTTTTTACCTTTATACTATTTTCCCATAATGACTGTTTATGGTATTTTATTGTTCTCTATAAGTTTTTGGATTTTTCTCTATTGGTGTAAAACTTCCACTGAGGTTTTGATAGGGATTACACTGATTCTGAAGGTCACCTTGATTACATGGACATTTAAACCATATTATTCTTCCCATCCATAAACTTGGAGTGCCTTCCTACCTATATGCATTTTCCTTAATTTCTCTCATCAATTTTTTTCATTTTGAACTTCATTTTTTATTTTAAAGAGAAAAAATAAAGTAAAATTTCAAGACAATAGGAGAATACCAATGGTTCATATATTGTGTATTATTATCTTTAAATTAGTTACATGGTACTTTTGCCTTCCTTCTTTTCTCCATTCCCCCATCCCAGTTTCTCTTTCCTTTTGAAGTTCCTTCCCATTTTACAATATCTATTGTACATTGTGGATCTTATTTACTCTTTCACTTTCTCACATTAGAGAGACAACATAATGTTTACATATGTGTGTCTGGTTTATTTCACTGATGAGTATAGTCTCATATTGCATTCATTTACCCATAAAGGTCTCAAATTTATCTTTTATGGTTTAGTAGTTCCCCATTGCATAAGAAGACCACTTTTTTTTTATCCATTTCTCAGTTGATGGGTATTTGTGTTGTTTCCAAGATCTAGCTATTACAAATTGTGCTGCATAAAACATGGGTGCATATATATTGCTGTGGTACAATGTTTTTAATTCTTTTAGGAAGAAAATAGTGGAGAAGTGTTCCTTTTTCCCCATACCCCCTCCAGCATTTGTTATTGGTTGATTTCTTGATAATAGCCATTCTATAGGGGGTGAGATGGAATCTCAGTGCTGTTTTAATTTGCATCTCTTGAATGATCAGTGATGCTGAATTATTTTTATATACTTATTTGCTGTTTGTATTTCTTCATCTGAGAAGTCTGTATTCATCTCAGATGCCCATTTTGGGACAGATTGTTTTTGAGTGCTTTATATGTTCTTGAGAATAATCTTGTGTCTGAAGAACAGCTGGCAAATATTTCTTCCCACATTGTGGCTTGTCTCTTCACTCTGCTCACGGTTTCTGTTGCTGTGCAAATGCAGTTTAATAAGGTGAGATACCAGTTGTTGATTCTTTGTGATAGTTCCTGTGTAATCAGGATTTTATCTGTAAAATTTTTTCCTATACCAATGTCTTCAAGAGTTTTGCCTCTTCTCTCTTCCAGCAGATTTAATGTCTCTGTTTTAATATTTAGAGCTTTGATCCATTTAAAATTTAGTATAGTACATGGTGAAAGGTATGGGTCCAATTTTAAGCTTTAGCATGTGTGCAGCCAGTTTTTCCTGCATTATTTATTAAATAGGCTATCATTCTTGCAGTGAATGTGTTTGGCACCTTTGTCAAAGATAAGGTGGCTGATTATGTCTGGAGTTTTTTCTTCATCTTCTAATCTGTTGCATTCATCTTTGGATCTGTTTTTAATGGTACAATACTGTTTTTATCATAGTAGCTTTATAGTATAATGTCAAGTCAGGGATTGTGATGATCCTTACCTTGCCTTTGTTATCTAAAATTACCTTTGCTATTCTAGCTTTCTTCTGGTTCCAAATGAATTTTAAGATTGTTTTCTCTAATTCTGTGAGATATGTTATTGGAATTTTGATGGGAATTGCATTAAATCTGTGTAATAGCTTTGGAAGTATGGCCACTTTCACTATATTGGTTCTTCATATCCAAGAGTAAGGGATATCTTTCTATTTTCCATTACCCTCTTCAATATCCTTTTTCAATGTAGGGGTTTTTACATTTTTTATTAGATTGATTCCTAGGTGTTTTATTTATTTGGATGCTATTGTGAAACATGTTATTTCTCTAATTTTTCTCTCAGTGAGTTTGGTATTGAAGTTACTGATTTTTGAGTGTCGAGTTTATATCCAGGTAGTCTACTGAATTTGCTTATTAAAATTAGCAGTTTTTAAGGAGGTTTTTGGGGTCTTCTATGTAGAGTACCTTGTCATCTGCAAATAATGATAATTTAATTTCTTCCTTTCTTTTCCTATTGTTATTCTAATTATTTCCTTCTCTTGTCTAATTGCTCTGGCTAAAGTTTCCACGGACAATGTTTAATAAGAGTGCAGACAGCGGACATTCTCGTCTTGTTCCTAACTTTGTAGAGAAAGCTTTCAGTTTTTGTCCATTTAGTAGGATGTTGTCTGTTGGTTTGTCATAGATGGCTTTTATCAGTTTGATATAAAGACAATGTATTTCCATTTTCTGCAGGATTTTTACAACGAATTGGTGCTGAACTTTGTCAAAAGCTTCTCCTGCATCTATTGAGATGATCATATGGATTTGTCCTTAGGTTTGTTGATATGGTGTACTATATTTATTGATTTACCTATGCTGAAGCACCGCTGCATCAGTGGGATGAATCCTGCTTAGTCATGGTGCAAAATGTTCTTGATGATTTGCTATATTCTTTTTTATTTTAAAGAGAATAAGAAAACAATAACAAAATAACAACAACATGGACAAAAACAAACAACACAAAGAATAAAAATTATACAGGGTTACAAAACAAAATGATAGGAATTAATAGTGATTATTATATTACACATTATTATCTTCAATGAAATTGCTCAGATTACTAGATGCAAGAATGCAAGATTGGTCAAAAAATTAAAGGAAATACAAAATAATTTTAAAAAACATTAGAAACAATACAGAGTATCACTAAACAAGATGGTAGAAATTCAAAAATGGTTGTTTATTGCATATATATATGCAGTATATGTCTTCAAATTAGTTATTAATATTACCAGAAACAAGCACCCAAAATTTGTCAAAAAATTAAGCATTAACTGCTCCTTGCAATAACCCATTAGACATCAGCAGTACAATTATCCCAGCTCTCATATATATATATATATATATATATATATATATATATATACACTTCCTTCTTTCATTATTTTTCTCCTTTCTCTCACCCCAGTTGTTCCTCCTTTTGAACAATTTCTTTCCCTTTCATAATATCTATTGTGCATTTTGGGTTTTATTTACTCTCGGGATTGTATTGAATCTGTACAACAATTTTGGGAGTATGGCCATTTTCACAGTGATTGTTCTTCCTATCCATGAGCAAGAAGTATCTTTCTGTTTTGTGAAATCCTCTTTGATCTCTTTTTCAGAGAACTGTAATTTTCACTGTATAGATCTTTTACTTCCTTTGTTAGATTGATTCCTAAGTATTTCATTTTTTACATGCTATTATGAAAGTTGTGGTTTCTCTAATTTCTCTCTTATTTTGTTTGTTGTTTGTACAGAGGAATGCAATTGGTTTTTGAGTGTTGACTTTATATACAGCTATGCTACTGAATTTGGTTATTAAATCTACAATTCTTTTGGTGCAATTTTTTGGGTCTTCTATGTACAGTATCAGGTCATGTGTGAATAATGATAATTTCACTTCTTCCATCCTACACTTATTCCTTTTAATTCTCTGTCTAAATGCTTTGGCTAGTATTTCTAGAACTATATTGAATAGGAATGGTAACAGTGGACATTCTTGACTTGTTTTGATTTTAAAGTGAAAGCTTTCAGTTTTTGTCCATTTAGTATGATGTTGCCTGTTGGTTTGTCGTAGATGGCTTTTACTAGAATGAGGTAAAGACCACCTATTCCTATTTTCCATTGAGTTTTAACAGGAATGAGCATTGGGCTGTGTCAGAAGCTTCTATTGAGATGATCATGTGATTTTTGTCTTTGACTCTCTTGATATGGTGTATTACATTTACTGATTTGTGTATATTGAACCATCTCTGCATTCCTGGAATGAATCCCACTTGGTCATGTTGTACAATCTTCTTGGCAATTTACTGCAATCTGTTTGCTGGTATTTTATTGAGAACTTTTTGCATCTGTGTTCATTAGGGAGATTGATCTATAGTTCTCTTTTCTGGTTGGATCTTTTTATGATTTTGGTGTCAGAGCAATGCCTCCAGAAATGAGTTACGGAAAATTCCTTCCCTTTCAATTTCATTAAAGAGTTTGAGAAGAACTGGCATTAAATTTTCTCTAAATTTCTTGTGGAATTTAACTGTGAATCCATCAGGACCTGGACTTTTCTTCATTGGTACATTTTTTATTACATTTTCAATTTCATTGGCTGATATTGAGTTATTCAGGATTTTTACATCTTCTTCATTCAGCTTTGATAATTTATATGTATCTAGGAATCTGTGCATTTCTTCTGTGTTTTCCATCCTATGAGAGTAAAGATTTTCAAAGTGGGTTTTGATTATCTTCTCAATTTCTATGGGATCTGTAGTGATTTGATCCCTTTCCTTCCTTATTGCATAAATTTCAGTTTTTTCTTTCCTTCTTTTTTTGATAAGATTGCCTAGGGGCTTATAAATTTTATTTGTTCTTTAAAAGAACCAAGTCTTTGATTCCTTAACTTTGTGTACTGTTTTCTTATCTCCATTACATTAATTTGTGCTCTCATCTTCATAATTTCTCTGTCTTCTTTGGGCTTTGGGCTTGACTTGCTCTTCTTTTTCTAGAAGCTTGAGGTGCAGCATAAGAATGTTTATTTGTGCACTTTCTGTTTTCCTGATTTGGGAATTCACCACTATAAATTTCCCTTTGAGGACTGTTTTCATTGCATCCCACAGGTTTCTGTAAGTTGTATCTGCATTTTCATTTCATTGTAATTATTGTTTAATTTCTTCTTTAATTTCATCTGTTTTCCATTGCTTGCTCAGGAGGGTGTTATTTAATTTCTATGTGCTTATGGAGTTTTTGTGAGTTCTTTTGTCTATAATTTCCAGTTTCATTGCACTATAGTCTGAGAGTATGCATGGGATAATTTCAATTCCTTTACATTTACTTAAGCATGTTCTATGTGTTAGTATATGGTCCTCTTTAGAGAATGTCCCATGTGCAGCTCAGAAGAATGTATATTTTGATGTTATTGTGCAAAGGTCTACCAAGTCCATTTGTTCACAAGTTTTGTTTAGTTCTGTTATTTCTTTATTGAATTTTTGTCTAGTTGATCTATCTCTTTGTGACAATGGTGTATTAAATTCCCCTGTTATGTTTGTGTTATTGCCTATTTGATTTTTCACATGTGTTAAACTTTGTCTTGTTGATTGCTCCTGTATTTGGTGCATAGATGTTTATGATTGTCATCTCTTCCTCTTGCAGTTTTCCCCTAACAAGTATGTAGTGTCCTTTTTTTATCTCTTTTGATCATTATTAGTTTGAAGTTCATATTGTCTGCAAACAGAATTGCTACCCTGATTTTTTCTTGGTTCCTTTTGCATAGAGTATTGTTTTCCATCCTTTGATTTTCAGTCTATGAATTTCCTTTTAAGTTGAATGTGTTTCTGATACCCAGAATATTGTTGGATGTTGTTTCTTGAGCCACTCTGACAGTCTGCTTCTTTTGATTGGTGAATTGAGACCATTTACATTGATGGTTATAACTGATATATATTGGTTTATCTTTGTCATGTTATTTTCCTAATACTTTGGTTTCTCTTCAGATTGTATAAATCTTTCCCCTTTTATTTTCCTGTTATTGCTTCTTCCTGTTTCCCTCTGTTTAATCGCTTGCTCTGGTTAGTGGTTCCATTCTATTGCTGTTCTTGCAATTGTTGTCATTTTTATATCTTTCTAGAATATCTTTTAGTACTCTTTGTAGTATTGTTTTTATGCTCATGAAATTCTTCAGTTGTTCTTTATCATGGAAATATTTTATTTCTCCATTAATTTTGAAGGATAGTTTTACAGGGTACATCAACCTGGGTTGGAAGTTGTTTTCTTTCAATACCTTAAATACTTCACCCCAAGCTCTTCTTGATTTGATGGTTTGTGTTGAAAAGCCTGCGTGCTTCTGATGTGCTGTCCTTTATAGGTGATCTGTTTCTTTTCTCTAGCAGCTTTGAATATTCTGTTCTTTTGCTAAGTTTCTGGGATCTTGATTATTATATGTCTTGGTGTTTATTTATTTTGGTTATGGCTAAATGGAGTTCTATATGCCTCTCTTACTCTATGTTAGATTCTTTTTCCATGCTTGGGAGATTTTATGCTATTACTTCTTTTTTCATTTTTTTATCTTTAAATTTTTAAAATTTTATTTTAAAGGAGTAGTAAATGAGAAAAAAAGAACAATAGCAGCAAACCAGCATCACAAACACAAACAAACAAAAGCATGAACATTTAAAATGAAATAGGGTTTCAAGACAAAGTGATATGAATTAACAGCGGGTGTTATATTACATATGGTTATTTCCAACTACATTGCTCAGATTACCAGATGTAAGAATGCAGGATTGTTCAAAGCATTAAAATGAAAAAGAAAATAATTATTAGATAAAACATTAGATATAATACAGAGTTTCACTAGACAAGATGCTAGGAATTCACCCTGGTAGTTCCACTACATATTATTACCTTCAAATCAGTTGCTCAGATTACCATATATAAGCATG
>NW_004955515.1:621692-652434 GCF_000276665.1 Chinchilla lanigera
TGTTTCCCAAGATTGCTTTTGCTATTCTAGGCCTCTTCTGGTTCCAGATGAACTTTAGGAATGTTTTCTCTAGATCTGTGAGGTGTACTAATGGTATTTTAATTGCATTTGCATTAAATCTGTACAATAATCTTGGGAGTTTGGCCATTTTCAAAATGTTGCTTCTTCTTCTCCATGATCAAGGAATATCTTTCCATTTTCTGATATCTTCTTCAATCTCTTTTTTTAAGAGCACTATAATTTTTACTGTATAGATCTTTTACTTCCTTTGTTAGATAGATTCCTAAGTATTTAATCTTTTTTGATGCTATTGTGAAAGGTGTGGTTTCCCTAATTTCTCTCTCAGTCTGTTTGTTACTTATATACAGGAATGCTATTGATTTTTGAATGTTAACTTTGTATCCAGCTATGCTACTGAATTTAGTTATTAAATTCATAAGCCTTTTGGTGGAGTTTTGGGGGTCTTCTTTGTAGAGTATCATGTCATCTGTGAATGATGATAATTTCACTTCTTCCTTTCCTATCCTTATTCCTTTTATTTGTCTACCTTGTCTACTCGTGCTAGCTAATATTTCCAGAACTATATTGAATAGGAGTAATGACAGTGGACATCCTTGTCTTTTTCCTGAGTTTGAAGTGAAAGCTTTCAATTTTTGACCATTTAGTATGATGTTAATTTTCACTGTTGGTTTATCATAGATGGCTTTGCTCAGCTTGAGGTAAAGACCATCTATTCCTTTTTACTGTAGGGTTTTTATCATGAATGAGTGTTTCACTTTATCAAAGTCTTTTTCTGCATCAGTGGAGATGATCATGGGATTTTTGTCTTTGGCTCTATTGACATGGTGTATTACATTAATTGATTTGTGTATATTTAACCATTAATATTATGAACCATCAATATATATGAATCCCACTTAGTCATGGTGTATAATATTCTAGATGATTAGTTGTATTCTGTTTGCTAGTATTTTATTGAGAAATTTTGCATCTATATTCATTAGGGAGATTGGCCTGTAGTTCTCTTTTTTGTTGGGTCTTGTTATGGTTTTGGTATCAGAATAATACTTGCCTCCAGGAATGAGTTGGGGAGAATTCCTTCCCTTTCAATTTCTTTGAAGAGCTTGAGAAGAATTGATGTTAAATCTTCTCTAAAGGTCTCTTAGAATTCAGCTGTAAATCCATCCAGACCTGTTCTTTTCTTCTTTGGCAAGTTCTTTTATTACATTCTCAATCACTGGCTGATACTGAGTTATTCAGGATTTTTATATCTTCTTCATTCAGCTTTGGTAATTCATATGTACCTAGAAATCTGTCCATTTCCTCTGTGTTTTCCAATCTATGAGAGTAAAGATTTTCAAATTAGGTATTTATGATCTTCAGAATTTCTTTAAGCTCTGTAGTGATTTCACCCCTTTCATTCCTTATTGTGTGTATTTCAGTTTATTCTTCCTTGTTTAAGGAACCAACACTTCAATTTATTAATTCTTTGTATTGTGTTTTAGTCTCCTTTGTGTTAATTTCTGCTCTAATCTTTATAACTTCCTGTCTTCTTTGGGCTTTGGGTTTGACTTGCTCTTCTTTTTCTAGGAGCTTGAGGTGCAGCATAAGAGTGTTTATTTGTGCTCATTCTGTTTTCCTGAGGTGTTAATTCACCGCTATAAATTTCCCTCTGAGTAGTGTTTTCATTGCATCCCACAGGTTTCTGTAAGTTGTACCTACATTTTCATGTGATTGTAAATAATGTTTAATTTCTACTTTGATTTCATCTGTGACCCATTGGTTGTTCAGGAGGATGTTATTTAATTTCCAACTGTTTATGGAGTTTTTGTGTTTTCTTTTGTCATTGATTTCCAATTTCATTGAGCTATGGTCCGATAATATGCATGGGATAATTTTAATTCCTTTGCATTTATTTAAATATGTTCTATGTGCTATCATATGGTCTATTTTAGAGAACGTCCCATGTGAAGCTGAGAAGAATGTGTATTCTGGTGCTGTTGGATGGGACACTCTGTATAGGTCTACTTAGTCCATATGTTCACAAGTTTGATTAAGTTCTGTTATTTCTTTGCTGATTTTTTTGTCTAGTTGATGTATCTCTTTGTGACAATGGTGTGTTAAAGCTCCCTGTTATGATTGTGTTGCTGCTTATTTCAATTTTTATGTCTGTTAAAATTTGTCTTATGTAGATGGGTGCTCCTGTATTTGGTGCATAGAGGTTTATGACTGTTATCTCTTCCTGCTGAGTTTTCCCCTCACAAGTATGTATTGACCTTCTTTATCTCTTTTGATTGTTCTTGGTTTGAAGTTCACGTTGTCTCCCAACAGAATAGCTACACCTGCTTTTTGGAGGGTCCCTGTCGTGTGGAGTACTGTTTTCCATCCTTTAATTTTCAGTGTATGAATTTCCTTTTGAGTGAAATGTGCTTCTTGTATACAGCATATAGTTGGATTTTGTTTCTTGATCCACTCTGCTAGTCTGCTTCTTTTTTGGAGCATTGAGACTGTTTACATTGATGGTTATAATGGATATTTACTGGCTTATTTTTGTCATGTTGTTTTCCTGCTGTTGGATCCTCCTTTTTCCCTCTGTTTAATTGCTTGCTCTGTTTGGTGCTTCCTTTCTGTTGTTGTTCTTGAAGTTGTGGTCTGTTTTATCTCTCTCTAGAGTATCTTTTAATACTCTGTAAGATTGGTTTGGCGCTCATGAATTTCTTCAGTTGTTCTTTATTATGAAAATATTTTATTTCTCCATTAAATTTGAAGGATAGTTTCACAGGGTACATCAATCTGGGTTGAAAGTTGTTTTTTTTTTTCACTGCCTGTAGTACTTCACCCCAAACTCTTCTTGCCTGGATGGTTTGTGTTGAGAAGTCTGCCGTGATTATGATAGGCTTTCCTTTGTAAGTGATCTGATTCTTTCTTCTAACAGTTTTAATATTCTGATCTTTTGTTGTCTTTCTGGGATCTCGATCACTATATGTCTGGGTGTAAATTTATGTTAGTTATGATTAACCTGTGTTCTATATCCTTCACTTATCTGTATGTCTGATTCTTTTTCCCTGCCAGGAAAATTTTCTGTTATTATTTCTGCAAATAGTCTTTTTATGTCACTTGTGTTGATACCTGCTGTTTCATTGATACCTATTAATGTACATTGTTTTTCTTTGCTTCTTCTTGCAGTTGTTGAATTGTTATTTCCTGCTTTATTGCTGTTTTTAAGAGATCCCTCCTTTCACGTTCATTAGTGGCACTGCTGTCTTCAAGGTCTGAAAGTCTACCTTCAGCTTCATTCAGGTGGTTTTGCCAGCTTTCAATGGAACTTTTTAATTTCCTGAGTATCTGTTTTAATCTGTTTCATGCATTCTCATTCTTTTCTATATTGCTCACTTCAGGTTTCTATGAGTTGTCTCTGCTCTTCTATTTTCTTATCAGTGTCATCTTTGGATATGCTGAACAATTCTTTCATTATTGTTGTCATTTCTTTTTTTGACCAGAGACATTATTTCTGACCTGATATGTTCTATGGCCTGATGGAGTTGTTTCTTCATTTCAGTTGCTATCATTTCAGAAATTTCACTTGTGTGATTTTCAGGCTCTTCTGTGTTGGTGTCTCCTGAACTTGTTCTGTGTGGTGTGGAGGACTGGGATTGCATGTTGCTCCATCATTTTGTCATTTTTGAAGATCCAGAGGTTCCCTGGAATGCAGCCTCACTCTCTCCATTGTGTGTGAGTGGCAGGGCAAGTGTCTGAAGATCCTCAGTGCTCAGTACAGCTCCTGTGTTGGTGAGTGGGGTCAAGGTGGGGTCCCAGATGCTCCTGAAAGTTTCTTGCATTCAGTTGGCTCCCAGGCATGTGTGGGAGGGGTGGGGGAGGCTCACTGGAGTTCTGGAAGTTGTCTGGAATTGGGCCTGGCTTCCACAGTGTACAGGGGATGCAGGTTGTGTTTACCAAAGCTTCAGATATTGCCCAGGACAGAGCCTGCTACCCATACTGGCAAGGGAGGGGTGAGAATGGACTCCCCGAGGCCACTGACTCTGTCCAGGTTTCAGGTGGGCTCCCAGGGGGATGTGGATTGTTCTGGCAGTGACCACTGAGGCCCCAGAAGTTTCGCAGGGTTCCACATGCCTCACGTACATGAGGAAGTCATGGAAATGGCTCACTGGGGTTACTAAAGATGTCTCAGGTTCAGCCCAGTACCCGCAGACACACTATGGATGTGGTGAGCAGCCACTGAGGCCCCAGAGGGTGCTTGGCCTCCACCTGCTTACCATGCTGGTCAGGGAGGCCCAGAAGTGGCTCACTGGGGTTCCTGAAGATGTCCGAGGCCCAGTCTAGCACCTGCCCACACACTATGGGTGTGGTGAGTAGCCACTGAGGCCCCAGAGGGTGCCCAGAGCTCTGCCTGCTATTACTTTTGCAAATAGTCTTTTTGTGTCATTTGTGTTGACTCCTACTATTTTGTTGACACCTACTAATCTTACATTGTTTTTCTTTGTGTCATCTTGCAGCTATTGAATTGTTATTTCCTGGTTCCTTGTTATTTTTAAGACATCCTTCCTTTCATGATCATCAGCTGCAATGTTTTCTTCAAGATCTGAAAGTCTATCTTCAGCTTCCTTCAAGCAGTTTTGCCAGCTTTAAGTGCAATTTAGAATTTTTTGAATATCTACTTGAATCTGTTTAATACATTCTAGTTCTTCCTTATATTGTTCATTAAGGCTTCCATCATTTTTCTGTGCTCTTCTATTTTTTTATTTATGTCTTCTGTAGATGTGTTGAGCAATTTGTTCATTATGGTTGTCATTTCCTTTTTTACCTGACAGATTATTTCTGATGTGATGCCTTATTTGGCCTGATGGAGTTGTTTCTTTACTTCAGTTGCCGTCATTTCAGAAATTTCAGGTGTACGACTTCCAGGTTCTTCTGTGTCAATGTCTCCTGAACTTGTTCTTGTGGGGTGGAGGTCTGAGATTGCATTTTGCTCCTTCGTTTTGTCATTTTCAAATATCTGGAGGTTCTCTGGAGCTCAAGCTCAATCCCATGATGGTATGGAAATGGTTGGGCAAGATTCTAAGGTCTCTGGTGCTCACTGTGGCTCTGGTGATGCTTTGTGGGGGCAGGGTGCAGTTGCCTTACCTCCTGAAGTTGTCAGGGACCCAGCCCATTTCTCATGCTGGTGGACGAGAGATGAAGACACAGTCACCAAGTTTTCTGAACTTGTTTGGATTTTGGTCAGCTTCTGTGACTGTGTGGGTGGGCAGGGTATGGTCAGCATGGCCCCCAAAGCTGTCCAGGACTCAGCCTGGTTCCCCTACCAGTGGGTGAGGGGTGAAGGTACATTCACTGAGGCTGCTGAAGCTCTCTGGGGTTCAGCCCTTCTTCTGCAAGTGTGTGTGTGAGTGGCTGTGGTCACTGAGACCCCTGAAGCTGTCTGAGGCTTTGCCTGGCAACCATCCTGGTGGGGAAGGGGCTGGGGCAGCTCACTGAGGTTCCCAAAGCTGTCCAGTGTTTAGCCTGGCTTCAGTGAGTGTGCAGAGCTCTGATTTACTGCATTCTGTTTGCCAGTTCTTTCTTAGTTGGGTCCTTCTCTGGTTTTGTATCAGGGTAATACTTGCTCCCAGGAATGAATTAAGGAGTGTTGCTTCCCTTTCAGTTTCATTTAAGAGTTTGAGACGTAACTGTACTAGGTCTTCTCTAAATTTCTTGTAGAATTCATCAGTGAATCCATTAGGGTCTGGGCTTTTATTTTTTGGTATGATTTAATTACAACTTCAATTTCATTGATTGAGATTGGTTTATTTAGGATTTTTGTTTCTTCTTGATTCAACTTTGGTAATTCATATGTATCTAGAAATCTGTCCATTTCTTCTGCATTTTCCATCTTACTAGCATACAATTTTTCAAACCAGGTATAGATGATCTTCTGGATTTCCTCGGGGTCCATTGTGATTTCACCCTTTTCATTCCTAGTTGCATCGATTTGAGTCTGTTCTTTCCTTTTTTGGTAAGGGTGGCTAAGAGTTTATGAATTTTATTTAATATTTCAAAGAAGCAGCTTTTCAATTTATTGACCCTTTGTATTGATTTTCTTCTGTAATGCATTAATTTTTGCTCTGGTCTTTATAATTTCCTCCCTTGTACAAACTTTTGGCTTAGCCTTCTCTTCTTTTTCTAGAAGTTGGAGGTTCATCATTATGTTGTTTATTTATGCTTGCTGTGTTTTCCTGATATGGGTATTCACTGTTATAAATTTCTTCTTAGGACTGTTTTATTGTGTCCCATAAGTTTCAGTATGTTTCATTGTAGCTATCATTTAATTGTAGAAACTGTCTCATTTCTTCTTTAATTTTGCCTGTAACCCATCGGTTATTTAGGAGGGTGCTTTTTAGTTTCCACGTGTTTATGAAGTTCTTGTAGTTTCTTTTGATATTGATTTCCAATTTCATTGCACTATATTGTGATAAAATGCATGGGATAATTTCAGTTCCTTTTCATTGACTAAAGCATGATATATGAGCTAGTATGTGGTCTATTTTGCAGAATGTTCCATGGGCAACTGAGAAAAATGTGAATTCTGATGTTGAAGGATGGAACACTCTGGAGACATCTACTAAGTCCATTTTTTGAAAAGTTTAGTTCAGTTCTAATATTTCATTTTTGATTTTTTGTCTATTTGATCTATGTTTTTGTGACAGTAGGGTATTGAGATCCCCTAGTACAATTGTATCAGTGTTTATTTGACTTTTCATGCCTGTTAATATTTGTGTTATACAGTTAGGTACATTAGTATTTGTTGCATGCATATTTAGGATTGTTATCTCTTTCTCTTGGATTGCTCCCTTTACAAGGATGTAATGACCTTCTTGATCTTTCTTAGTCTTGCTTGCAATTAACTTTGTGTGAAAATTATATAGCTACCCTTGCTTTTTTTCTGGGTTCTTCTGGCATGGAGAATTGTTTTCCATCCTTTGACTTTTAATCTATGAATTTCCTTTTGAATTAAATGTGTTTCTTTAGTGCAGCATATTGTTTGGTCTTGCTCTTTTTATCCATTCTGCCAGTCTGTGTCTTTTGACTGGTGAATTGAAACCACTAACATTGATGGTTATAATTGCTATGTATTGGGCTATTCTAGCAGTGTTATTGTCCTATTGTTGATTCCCCTCTATTCCTCCCTCTGTTTAATTATTTGCCTTTTCTGATAGATTCCTTCTTTTGTGGCTCATGGAACTGAAGTCCTTTTATCTCTTTTTATAACGTCCTTCAAAACATTTTAGAGTGCTGGCTTTATGGTCATAAATTTCCTCAGATGTTGTTTGTCATGGAAATATTTTATTTCTCCATCAGTTTTGGAAGATAGCTTTTCAGGGTACATGTCTTTTCAGGATGGAAGTTTATTCTTCTTTAGAGCTAGAAATACTTCACCCCAAGCTCTCCTTTACCTGACTATTTGAGAAGTCAGATATGATTCTGATGGCCTTTCATTTTAGGTGATTTTTTTCTTTTCCCTAACAGATTTAAGATTCTAATCTTGTGTTGAATTTCTGGAATCTTGACTGTGACATGCCTGCTGCAGACTTTTTTGACCATGGCTAATTGTAATTCTGTATGCCTCACATAACTGTATGTCAAATTTTCTTTCCCTATCAGGGAATTTTTCTGCCATGAAGTCTGTGAGTAGTTTTTTTTTTTTAAATGTAATTTGTGCAATCTCTTGCTGTTTCATTGACTCCAATCAATCCTGTTATTTTTCTTTGCCTCATTAGCAGCTGATGTATTGATTTCTCATGGTCCCTTACTATTTTTGAGAAATTTTTCTTTTCATGATCACTAACCTGTCATCTATTTCAGGTTCTGTTCTCACATTGGCTTAATATTTTACAGATACTTTTAATGGAATTTTTATTCTCCTGGATATCTTCTTGAATCTGCCTTGTGGATTTAATTTCTTTCCTATTCTGAGCATTCCTGGCTTCCATAATTTTCTCAAGATCCTCTGTTTTTGGTCTGTACCTGCTCTGGAGTCAGTAAGCGTGGTTTTTATTGTGTGGACACCGTCTCTGCAGTTATCTGAGAAATTATTTCAGATTTAATTTTTTATACAGCCTCCCTCAATTGCTTTGTTATTACCATTTCAGAGAGGTTGGGTGGGTGGCTTTTTGATTGTCCCACCTCACTGCCCACCACCCTGGGTTTACCTTTGGCGAAATGGGTGTCTGGGGTTGCACCTTGTTTAAGTATCTTCTCATTTTCTTTTCTTTTCTTGGTTTAATTCCTGGGGTGATGCTTATAAATTACCTGGCTTTATTGTTAGTATTTAGTACCCTTAGGGAATGACTACTTCTCTGAGGTGCTTCCAAGTGTAGCTGGTTTTTGGCTTTTGAGCCTGTTGCAACATCCTACCTCTTCAGTTTGTTGGGGATGAGAAGTTACTGCCTGTTTAGCCAGCTCCTGGCTCTTGGGCACTGGGAGACACTATTTTCTGTGACTTTTCGTCATTTTAGTCTTGGAATACCAGGAAAAATAACCATTTAGAACAATGATGTCACTTTCGGCTATATGGGTACCATCAGCAATAACAATAGCATCAAACACAACCTAGAAAATGACAAACTGAGCTAATCAATAATTTGCCACCTTTAACTATATGTACTTGACTTGTGGTTATATAACAACATCTAAAACAAACCAGGAAATTGTATGCAGTATACAAGTCCTTAATATGTCAATTTTGCCCTCAGGTTTTGTTGTAGTTTAGGGTTTTACCAGGGGAACAGTGTAATACCGGACACATATTTTATAAGATTATTTATAATAATCACCAAAAGAATCATATATAAAAAGAGAGTGCAGGAAATCTGTCCACACACTAAAGACCCACAAATACAGCAGAAGGCCTGAATCCCACAGCAATGTCTTGAGTGAGTCCAGCTGAAGTCCTAGAGATCATAACAATACCTCTATAAGTCCAGCTGGAGGCCTACAACCCATAACAATGTCTCATGCAGGCCTGTTTCATGGTCTGCATTGGGAAGGCCCAACGGTCAGTGGTGGAAGCTATAAAGCCTGTACCAGTGGGACGAAGGATCTGTACAATTAGGTTGAGTGGTCTGAACTAGAGCCAGGAAGTGATGCTCAAAGTAAGAACCAGAGATCCCCTGAAAAGTACCACAGCCATCCTCAGGAACAGTGAGGTCCTGAGCTCCTCCAATGATGAAGAAAGCTGAGTCTTCATCAGGAAAGCCAAGGTTACAATTTTCTCCAGGAGACTGAGCAGTTCACCATCTTCCCCTCCAGAGCCAGGAAGTGATGCTCAAAGTGAGGACCAGAGCTCCCCCAAATTGAACCATAGCTATTCTCTGACATTAAGATCTCAAGCTCCTCTTCAAGTAAGAACATTCAAGTTCATCAGGAAAGCCAGAATGACAAGGTCCTCCAGCAGAATAGCCCAAGAAAACCACCACCAGCTCCCAACAGCCTCTCTTCTTCTTCCTTTCTGCCTCTTATGCTGTTGGCAACAACCCTCAGGTGGGCCTCCCGTGGCCAGCACCATGCTGATTCAGTTCAACTGGGTGTTACAAGTTGTCCACCAGTTGTCAGTTCACCACAGTGTTTAAAATTTAAAATGTGGTAGAGAGAAAGTAGAGAAGTATAAGAAGAGAAAGAGATTAGAAGTAAGCCTGGAGAACAAAGGGGGTTCATGTTAGCTTTGGTAAACTGGTGCAGAAGACTGGAGGGAAATAGAGAAGGAAGAGCTAAAAAGAGTAGAGCAGAACCACAACCACAAAGAGACTAGAAACCACGCTCGTACTCATATAAAAATGAGATCAAACAATAAAAGAGAAAAAACCCCAAACAAAACAAAAATCACAAGAATAACAACAAAAGATGTGTGAGAGAGAGAGAGAGAGAGTCCACTTCCAGGTTTATCCCTACTGTCTACTATCACTGGAGACAGTGTGTGGAGACAGAGTCCTGATCCATGTTGATTTATCCCAGCAAGCCAGCAGTAGCTTTTTGGTGGGGTAGTGGATAATCTCAGTAAGCCTGTACCTTCTGATGAAGACTAGATTCATCTGGCCTGCAGCCACCACTCCATGTCCCACTGGCCTGAGCCCAGCTGGGATCTGTTAGATAGAGCCAGCAGCCACTCTAGGTTCTGAGCTCAGTTGGCCCCTCTCCAAGATGGCTCCTGGCCAATCGCTCTTTCATGGAAGACAACTTAGTCCTCATCACTCACTGCCAGCTAGTGCAGTCCTTCATGTCCACTGCTCCCTTCCACTGCTTTGTCTCTTTGTGGAGTCCTCTGGGGTCACCAGCAGTCACCTTGCTTGAACTGCTCCCATCATGCACTGAGTCCCATCTCAGGGAGAAGGAGCTGCTGGCTACCTTCTTCTTTTTCATTGAAGTTTCTCTTTTCACTCTATGGGATTCAATTTACACTTCAGATCCTTCCTGGGTCCAGGGCACTCACTTCCCTCCTCTTCTTCACATTGCTACATTCCAGGATCCAGAGAGCAACACTCAGAGAGGCTCTTTATCTGCTGCTTACCACTCCACCACCTTGGTGCTTGCTCCTCATCAGTGTTTTTATAATTTTCAGTGTGCAAATTCTTCACCCATTAGGTTAAGTTTATTAGTAGGCATTTTCTTATTTTTTTGTGTCTATTATGAATGAGATTGTTTTCTGAATTTCCTTTCTGGGTAGGTCATTTTTTGTGAATAGAAACAGCAATAATTTCTCATATTAATTTTGTATTCTACAAATTCACTGAATTCATCTATTAGTTCTAAAAAAATTTGGCAAGCCTTTAGAGTTGTATACATATGTGATTGCCATCTACAAAATGAATAACTTGACTTCTTCCTTTATTTTTATTTTTCTAAACTTCTTCTTTTAAGGTGTCTTTTATTTCAATATTTATTGCCAAATTTCTCCAGCTAAAGCTTTCAATAGTATATTGAAAGGAAGTGGAGAGTTAACACCTTTCCTTTGTACCAGATCTGTGAGGAAAATATTTTAATTTTATCCTACTGATCCTGAATGTAGCTGTGGGCCTCTAATATGTGACTCTTATTTTATGGACAGAAAGACCATTTAAATTTTGCTAATGTATTATATCTTATTGACCATGCTATGTGATTCTTTTAATGTGCTATTTGATTTGGTGCTCTGGTATTTTATTATGATTTCTTCCATTCATATTTGTCAAGCCAATTAGCATGTAGTTTTGTGTTCCGATAGTGTCTTTGCCTGATTGTTTTATCAGGGTTGTATTGGCCTCGTAAAATTGTTGTGGAAGTAGTACCTCTTCTGCTTTCTATAAATTCAGACTTGTTTCAATCACTCTTCTTCTAAACATAAAATTTAATGTTTCTCTAGTTCCTTTCAAGAATTGTTTTGTGTTTTAAAGAATTTAATTATGATGCATCTGGATGTATCTTTAGATTTATCTTAGTCAAAATTCTTTCAGCTTTTTAACTTTATGGGCCCAGTTTGTCACTATGTTTTGGGGGTTATCAACAATTCCTTCTTGAAATATTTTTTGTCTTTACATTTTTTTTCTTCAGAAGCTCCCAAGCCATGCATGTTAGATATTTTGTCATTGTTTTGTAACTCTCTGAAGCTTGATCCAAGTTTTCAATCTCTTTTCTCTGTGTTGTTTACATTAGATCAGTTTTAGAGATCTGTTTTCTGCTTTATCAACTCTTCTGTCATTTTCACTCTGCCAATGAGCCTACCAGTGAGTCTGAAAATTTTGGTTATTATGTTTTTTAGTTTTAAATTTTTATTTGGTTCTTCCTCAGTCTCTTCTTTGCTGAGTCTCTATTTTTTGGAAGAGTATAGTTGTTTTTGGAGCATTTTTATGATTGCTGCTTTCAGTGCTGATAATGTCAACATTTGGGTTGTCTTGCAATTTACAAGTGTTGTCTTTTATTATTTAAGTGAGGTTTGGGGTGTGATAGGTAAATTTGCATTGTATCGTAGACATTTTGAATATTACTGCTATGAGATATTGATTCCTGTTTATCTATTTTACCAGGCAGCCAGTCAGTTTAGATTTAGAATGCATAACCTGGTTCAGTTATATGGGAAGTCACCCAAATGCTAATAAGGGATTGAATGTTCACAGTGTTATGGGTTAGCCAGAGGTAATCAATAACTTGGGCAGTATTCACACCAAAGCTGTGTCAGAGTCACTTCACATATGAGCTAGTTGGGGACATGTTCAGAACTTTACACTGAGGTTAAAAGATGTTTTGCTTTAGTGCCTATTCTTTGTAACTTCATCCTTCTAATGTCACACAACTTTGTTCTTGTTTAACCTAGTACAGGTCAGGAATATTAACACCTTTCTACCCACCAGTACCTATGGTCACTATATCTGGTAGGAAGGGAGAAAAGGGATTCTCAGCACAGTCCACCCTATATTTCCATGACACGTGCCTCCAGTAGAGAGAGGATTACCATATCTTTGCTGATGTTCACTTACGGTGGGGTAGTAATGGCCCATAGAACTGTTTTTCACCATCTCTATTACATCTGCTATTGAGGGATGATGCATTGTTTGTTTATATGAGAAGAAATGGTTGCCAGCCCAGAGTCTCCACAAATCTCATAGGGATGGGAAAGGGTGTGGTCTCTTGTGTACTTGCCTGAGTAAGGCAGGTGTAGTCTATAGGGATCCATCTTGGAGGGCTGTCCTCTTTCCAGTCCTTGGTTACAGATAATTTTCCATTGTGCTTTCTTCCCTGAAATTTACCTTTTGGTCCTCCTTAGAGGCCTAAGACCTCTGGTATTTTTTTTCACCTTGCAGAGTTTTCTGATAGTTGCTTCAAGAATTCTACATAAAGTTTTCAGTTATAATTAGCAGGAAGAATGGGGAGTGGAATGTGCTTACTTCATCTTGCCTCTAACCAGAATCTCCTCCCTTTTACTTTGCTGATAAAATCTTAACTCTCTTTTGATTACCACCTTGAGCCCAAGGATATACCAGTTTTCATTGATGTTCTTTTTTCTTTAACTCTTAAAGTCTTTTACTATGTATAATGCAACTGAGCAGATAATTATACACCAACATGTAGCTCTTGCTGATTCATTCATATTCATTTTATCTCCTCAACTAATTCATAATCTCCATATGGAAATGTATGACTTGATTTCTCCATCCCTATAGCACTCATCGCAGTTCAGGGCTCAAGATCGGGCTAAATTCATTAGAACTCTAGAACAGTGTGCTTCTGAAGACTGACTGACATGCACTCACACCCTGTCTATACAAATACTAGTTGCATCATTTTAAATAAGCTACTTATTCTCTTACAGTTCTGGTTTCCTCATTTTAAAATGGTTTTAGTAATACAGTAAAACCAAAAGCACTTGTATAGCAAATTTTCCATAAGAAATAATGGAAACTCAAATGATTCCCCAGAATATTAATATAAAAATGATTACAATGCTGTAATATAATTAAGAATATAAAATAAAATAAAATTACAAAGAAAAACAAATTAATCTGCCCTTACCTTTGAAAACCTTTGTGGCTGGTGTGAGGGAGACAAGAGAGGAGGTTTATTATGCAGGACAACTTTCACTATCACTAATGGAATCACTGCTGTCTCTTGGCTCAATGGAATCTTTTTCCTTTTGTGCAACTTTAACGAGGGACCTATTGAAGGACACTTGCTTTTGCCTCCTTTTGAGGATTTCACAGAGATGTGACACTGCATTGTCATTGAACAGATTTATTAGTCACACTGCTACAGCCTCTACAAAATTTTGTATTGTTTCCCATGTTTTACACATCTCCCTAATTCCTCTACCTTTTTCTCCTTCTCCTCTGTAGATGAGATCTCCTTCCTAGTCTCTTGCTTTTGAGAGGTGATAACCCACAATCTGAGAGAGAGAGAGAGAGAGAGAGAGAAAGAGGGAGGGAGGGAGAGGTTCAGTTGTGATCATGTGAGATTCAACATCATGTACTATTCATAATGCAAGACATCGCTCATTTATAAAGTTAAAATTTATTAGAAATGTTTACTCATCTTGCAGAACATTTACAGAACAAGTTACTTGCAATCCAAGGATTTACTTCATCCAAAAAGGTAAAAATTAAAAGTTAAAATATGCAATAAGTACATATGGCCAGATAGGTACTTAGCATTTCTTCCCCTTCCCTTTGTTTCATAATAATTCATCTATTGCTTCATAAAAAGAAAATAGTAAGAGTTGGAATACAAAAAGTAAATTTGAGAGAGATCCTTCAAATACCTTTTTGATACTTTTGTTGGGACAATTTGGGCCCCTAAAACTACCCTCTACTTAGTTTGTGTGATGGTACAAGCTCCTTTTCCTTTGCTCCTCACAGAACTTCTCTCACTGTGGAAGCCAACATCTGAGCATTCCAAAGATTGTTCCCTGTAGAAGTCATCTCTAACTTTCATGTCTCTGTTGAACACACTAGACTTTCCAGAGGGACTCCATAGTAGCAGCACCAGTTAATCTTTTAACAAGAGGCTCTTAAAAAACTGAAGCTGGAGTCTGCAGATAGTAGAGAAGGGTAAAAAAGGGCTGGACTGTGAGCAGTTCATTCTGTGAACAGATCACTCCACATTGGAAAATGCTATGAAAGCTCCACTCGCAGAAACAGCATGTTTCAAATAGTTGAGCACACAAGTAGAAGCTTGTGGAGATGAGGCTGCCACACCATTGTACCATTGGTAACAGTCATACAGGCAACCTGGGAGGCAGAGCCAGTGGTGTGGGCATGGATGAAGGAGAGACAAATTTGCCTTGAGGTGGTTGGTGCCATATCAGAACCAGGGTGCATTTGGCCTCCAAGGCCCAGCAGTTCCCTGCAGGCCCCACCCATCTCCATTGCCATGCCAACTTGCAGATAACACTGACCTCTACAGTTTGGGTGTGGTCCATCTCCCAGAGGTCTATGTGCTGAGGTAATGTCTCCAGGATGTGATATAAAGAGGAGATAGGACCTATAAGGGTCAGGCCTACTGGAAGAGGGTTAGGTCATGAGAGGCAGCATCCCTAGAGGATTAAGTAGCTCTCACAGGACCCTAGTTAGTTACTGGTTAGTTGTTACATAAGAGCAAGACTGGTCTCTCCCTGCTCTCTGATTTCCTGTCTGGTGCATGATCTCACCTTGTTTTGCATCTCCCTCTCTTTCATGCTGTCCAGTATCTGAACCCATGGTGTTGCCTGGTCTTGGACTTTCAGTCCTCAAAACTGTGGGTGAAACAAACTTTTCAAGTATTCAGTGTCAGGTACCTTTGTATAACAACAGAAAACAGGGCTAATATAGTCTTGGAGATTACCTTTTTCTCTGAAATCAGAAAATTTACATTTGAAATAATATTAAGATTAGCTGTTTTAAAAATGTACACATTTTGGTGTGGAGATGTAATGGGGAGCCTATTTTTTGGTACGTGACATACTTCTAGAATGGAAGAGCCCCAGTTTCCCAGAATTACTGCCAAGGTTCAAGCCTCCTGGTGAGCAAAGTTAGTTACTATTTGAGCAGAAAAGCAGTGGAAGGCAGAGTGACCACGACAGAAGGAAGTGGACAAATGGACAGATGGAGTCTGTGGGTTGGAACATTTCTGTCCAGATGCATAAGCTGGTGTCTAAAGGTGGTTTCTAGATTTCCAAAATAGTTCATCCAAATTTTTTCTATTCAATAATTATTATGCCTGAGAAACCTCTGATGCTCACACACACACACACACACACACACACACACACACACACACACATACACATAAGGACACAGTACAGAATATGGGAAGCAGTGGTTCCTGCAGCTGTTGCAATTGCCCCGTTTTATAATTAGCTCACATGCATGTGATGGTTGATGATGAGCCAGTATTCTGCACATTCACATCCCTTTCCAAATGCAATGTGTGTATCTTATTTAGAACCACTGGGGGAATTCCTGATTTGTTATTTGTAGGTATGTATGATTCTAGTGGCAACACTGAAGTGATGCAATTTTCTCTGCTTAATTTCCCCAGTGTGCTTGTAATTATTGATTTACTAAATGAAAGAATTCTCATTCCAGCAGGCAGTCGCTACTTCAGCTAATCCTGGTATGGCAGCTCACCTAAATGCAGAAATCTGATGAGCTCCATGCTGTCCTAAATGCTTTCCAAGACCTATCAAACTTCTTGGGGCCATATTCCTTTCTCCTCACTCTGCCCTGAGGAGCAGTAATGTTGGTTTATGCTCTCATGGGCCTATGATTGATTGTAGAGCACATATACTTGTGTGTGTGTGTTCTGAAGTATTTTAATTAAGCTCTACATAAAGCTGTACACTGCTTAAATTGTATGCTCCAGTGTTTAAAATAAGAGTAAAACCCAGGCACAAGATGTGTCCCTCACCACGGAAACACATGCCCCCACCCTTGTTCCCAGCGTGGGTCCACAGCCCAACAACCTCAGCATCATCTGGGAAGCTTTTGACATGTGAATTCTTGAATCCAGGCCAGACATGCTGAGTTAGAAACTCTCAGATCCATGTTTGAGCAACTGGTGAGTCATTCTTACAGCTGACAGGACTTTGCCCCTGGGCCAGAGGAGCTCTGTGCCTTCCTATGTTCCTGCAGGGCTTTCTAGGCCTCTCAGAGCCTGCTTCCCTCCCCTGGGCAGAGTTCTGAGGGGCCCTCAGGTCTGAGAAGAGTTGACTGCTTTCCTCTCAGCTGCTATCGCTGCCTGTCTGATTACTTCCATCTCCCAGAGTCTTTCTTCTGGTCCTGTCAGTACAACATCTGCCCAGTCACTACTGGGAGCCCTCTGTGCCCCTCTCAGGTGCTTGCTGTGTGAACCTCAGTCTTAGTTCCTCCAGGCTATGGCAGGCCTTTCTGTCAAGCTAACCTTGTTCAGTACCTGGAGACTTTGGGCAGGTCCTGCTGCTTTGCATCTACTCTTGCCTGGCTTTGGAAATCAGAATTCTGAGACAAGGGTAAGGTCCTTCACTGGATATACTGTCAGAACTTTGGGCGCTCCAGTGGGGGTGGAGGTGCAGCGTAAATTCCAGCATCCTTCCTTGAAGAGGATTTGGGTGGGGCATCTTCAGGTTTGCAATATTATGTCTCTAATTAATGGTTTTAATTAATTCTTTTGTAGTGTCTAGGTAGCAATGTTTGAATATAATACTTCTTTACAGTAGGTAAACATCAACCCTAAGAACTGCATTTCCACTGATGGTAAAGTAGCTCCTTTGTAGATTGTAATTATACACCCTACAGACAACATTAAAAGCAAGCACTTGACTGCAGGAACAGCTGGAATGGAGTCAAATTTGAAACAAGAGATCTGCAGTTTGTAGGATCTATGCTTATCTGGCTTTTTCCCAGAAGGCATCCCCACATCCTTGGAGGCAAAGGCTTTTCAGTACTTAAGCAAAAACCTTCAGTCTTTATGGGCTCACAGGACTGAGTTAGGGGAGGTCAGAATAGCTGGAATGGGGCCATCACAGAAGGACCAACCTGAAATCTGCATACAAATGGCCCTCAAATCTCTGACTTAACTGAATTGTGAATGGGGGAGGGGGTCTCCAGCAAGACCAGCAAAAGGCTGAATCTGGAAGGCTGTCCTTGATGCAGACAGGACATGGCCTAGGGTTTGAACCCTGTGCAGTTTCAAGGGCTTAGTAGATACCTTCGGTTTTACTGAAAAGCCAAGCTGCATCTTGATTGTTGCTGTGGTTTGAATGTGTCCCTCACAAGTCTGTGTGCTGGAACTTGAATTCCTCAGCAGCAGTGCTGGGAGGTGCGGCCTAATGAACAATGATTAGATCATGAGGATATAGCCTTCATTAATGGGTCAATGTATTCTCATGGGAATGAGTTAGCTGTCAAAGAAGCTTAGTCTTCTTTCTTTTTTGCATGCACCATTTTCCTTTCTACTTTTAGTTCCTATGGGGAAAGTAGACTCTTCTTGACCACCAGTTTTCTATCCTGGAGAAAAAGCCCTTGTTTTTAGAAGTCTTGTTTTCCAGATTTTCCCAAAAGGAATTCAAAGAGACTTACACCAGCTGGCAATTAAAATCCTCAAAATCATTGGAAGGAGTAGAGGAACAACTTTTATTTAGCGTCTTTAGGAATTATCCCCAGAATACACAGAACCAGTCTGCTAATGAGAAGTGGTAAAGTAACAACAGATGCACCACTGTGCATGCCTACCTGAAGAAAAAATTGTCAAAATCATAGTCCACAGATCCAGGAGATCTGAGGCCACTTTCCACACAACCTACTCTCAACATCCACACATCTGGTCACTAGCATACCAAGATGCTAAGTCTGGTCCCAGTCCAGGCTATCCCTGCCTCTCATCATTCAGGCAGCCTGAACTGGCCATCAGAACTCAGCCACAGAGATCTCTAGTCTTTGTCAGCTCTTGCCCTTGGCTCCTTTTATTTAGGACTACTGATTTTTCCCATCCCCTATGTGGGTATCTGGAAGTTGTTGCCATCTGATTGACTCTCTGGCTGTCTTTGATCTTAAGCTGGTCATTTTTTTCTGGGTTTTGTGATGGATGGGTGTAGTGGGGAGTCTTTATAGTAAGGTAGATTTAACAAGTAAAGGGGACATGTGTGTGTATGTGGTCCAATAATATAGTGTTGTTTAAGTGAGAATGTACAAACACATGTATATGTGTAGGTGTGTGTGTGTTTTACATATTAAATAAGAGTCCTTAGATGGCTGCCCCTTATCTCCTTTGCATTTTATCAGGTGGGTGAGGAGGCTGGTTTCCCTGATATTTCTAAATAGAAAAATGTAAAATAAAATTTCATAACAAGATGATAGGAGAATAACAATAGTTAATACATTGCATGTTATTATCTTTGAAGTCGTTACTCAGAGTACAAAATATAGGCATAAAAATTCTCCAATCAATATTAGCACAAATATTCCTTTTCTATGAACTTAGAGACACTAATAGTATAACTCACATTTTCTCTCCCTTTTCCCTTCCTTCCTTTCCCCTTTCCCCCACCCTCGTTCCTTTTCCCTTTTAAACAATTTCTTCCCATTTCACAATAGCTACTGTACATTTAGACCTTATTTACTCTTTCAGTTTCTCACACCAGGGAGCCAATACAATGTTTACACATGTGAGTCTGATTCATTTCACTTATGAATGTGGTCTCAAGTTTCATCCATTTCCTATAAAAGTCTCACCCCTGGTCTTTCATGTTCTTAGGTCCTCTCAATTGCTTAACTTTTTGACAAATTCTTATGATAGTTGTGTTACCCAGTGCCTCTCTTCTGTTTTCTGTCTTCTTTGTCTTTCTAATTGCTCTAACTGTAGAGTCTACCAGTAGAGACAGAGCTGCTTTTTACAAGAGCCTCTATTAATTTTTAATATAGCCTATCTTTTCCCTGTCTAGAGGCCACCTCTCCTGGGACAATGAACTTCATGTCCCTAACTCATGATTCTTCTTCTAGGCAATCAGCTGATGCCTAGCTCCTTTAATTCTTTTCTGTCCTGTTTGGGCCATATAAACAATTGAGCCAATTTACTCTGTCCTGTTAAATTTCTGTGACCAATCCCTGCCCCCTGCCTTAAAATTCAGAGGTCTGAATTAATTTATTCATTCACCTCTTCCACTCCTGTATATAGGAAGCTAATGCGGAGCTTTTGTTTTTGTTTTCCACAAAGGTCTTACAAATGCATTTAAAGGATAATAAAGGCCTATCTTGCTAAGTAGGAGTGAAGTTATTACAGATAATTGAAAGGATATAGAGAACTCGAAGTATCACAAAAGTAGCAACCCCATGAAGCAGCTATCACCCACAGAACTAGAGAAACCAAGGAATGAAGCTGGATTTATTATATCTCAGAGGAAGAGGAGTGTGGTCTGAGACCTAGGTATAAGGAAGTGTCCCTGTCCACTGCTGGTCATATTTCCAAATTGGTTATTGGGAGTGGGAGGCGGGTTGGGAAATGTTGATTGAGAAGTGCTGGTGGGAGGGAGATTGGGAAAAACTCCAATAGGGGACCAGTGCCTTATAGTGGAACAAATGGCAGTGCCAAAATGAAGAGGCCAAGCACACTCCTTCCATTCCCAGCCCTCAGATCCCCTGTTAGTACCTTCTCATGATAGGACCTAACTGTGGTTTGTTTGTGTAGCCTTTGCCCCAGAACTATACACAGGAATGGAGAAATGTGAATTCAAATTTATAAGACAGCAGCCTAACACAATAGGTTTAGCACAATGAGTTTAAGGAAAAAACTTACAGTCAAACTTGATTTTTAACTTATGATGAGACTTCTAAAACTGTTTTACTGTGTTATATGCTTTTAACCCATTTAGGCTAACTTTTATAGATAGTCTCTGTTTATTTATTTTAAAATTTCCTTCCTTTTCTTTCATAAGGCAAATACAATAGGTAACATTTTCTCCTAAAAATTACTTTCCCCAGTGACTGGTATGTTAGTTAACTTCTACTATAATGTGTTACTCATAAATTAAGGTGAGTAAACACAACTACTTATTTGAATCTCTTTATCTTTTTCAATGACAAGAATAGAACTGAACAGGCTGATAATTCTCAGCAAAGAACAGACTGTATGATAAAAGAATGTGTGGCCTCCTGAATGCACTGAATAAGAAATGACCCCACCCAAGAAACATCTTAAGAGAGTTCTCAGCACCAAGGAAAAAGGGATGTCTCTAGAAACTTCCATACAGAAGTTTAAAAGAAGAAAAAAATAAGGCCTTCATAAAGGGATGAATTCAGACTAGCACCAGGATTCTCAAAATGAAGGGCAACTTCAGTATTTTAAAATAAAACTATTGAGAATAATTTCATTTCCAATCAAAATTCAATGAAGTGTGAAGGGAATTCAGATCATTTGGGGCAGCAAAGGTTCAGAAATTCTATCTCATCGTTTCTCCTCCTTGAAAAAAGCACTTTAACAAATGAGACTGTTACCTAACAAATGGGATTATTTAGCATCCAGACAAGTAGATCCAAGGGAGGGTCAGTGAAAGATACCATCAAATGACTCCTCAAGGTGACCTGTGTATGTGCCCAAGCCTGCCTACATGCCATAGCTTTTGTCAAGAATTACAAAAGTGAGGGACATAGTCTTTTTTGTTTGTTTGTTTCTGTGTTTTGGATTTGAAATGCCTATATTTCATGTTTGGTTTTTTCCCTTCTACATTTTTTTATTAGCAATACTGATCACACAGATTAATGGATTTCACTTTGGCAGATTTGTACATATGGATAATATACTTTAATCATTCCTCCCATGAACCCCTTTGTCCTACCGTCCCCCTCATTTCACATGCTTTTCTGGGGGATATTAATTGTATATAATGTATTTTGATCACATTCATACCCCCTTCTATCTCTGCTGTGTGACAGATTGTCACAAGTTTACAGATGGAAAGAACTCATCTCTATTATCTTGAAGTGTGTGTGACTGAGGAGGCTGCTAGGTGCTTCTCTGCAGAAATCTCCTGGGGGTTGTTCAGCCTTCTCATCAGAGACACATACCCACTTCACATGGGCCCCCTGAAAGTCAGCACACCCGCTACCACTTCTTGAATATGGAAAGCAGACTCTGTGTCATAGATAGAGTTGATACCAGGAAGGCTGAGACCTACTGTATGGCAGAGAAGATGATTTATTTCAGAGAAAGCCCTATGGGTTTTACAGAGTGGCTGAAATGCAAAGCATCTGGGAAGGATCTCTAAATCAGAAGGGAAGGCTTTCCTCCTACTACTGAGGTGGGACATCCATGCTTTTTATCTCTGTGTGATTTTCTAGTGAGAATGCCTTCCCTCTCTGTGGAGTAGGCTACTGATACCCTGGGATGTGGAGGGTGCAGCCCTCAATGATAAAGGTACGATCCCTGAGGCATTGTGAAGTGAATGTAAATAAGGAGAGATAAATAAATCATGGATGGATTTCTCTCCTGGATTTTATAAACAAAGATGGGCAGAAGGCCTTGAGAAAATCAAACTTTTCCCATCAATTTTTTCAATTTTCTTTGGAAAGAAAAGAAATTATTTGGAAAATATCATGAAAACCTAATGTTATTCTTTCTGGAGCATGTCCTGTGGGCAAAACCTTGTTTCGACAATGGGCTATGAGCTTTAAAAGCTTATTGCTATGAGGTGTAGACATATTACTTTTTTCTTATGTGTTTTAAAAAAGTTGTTAACCTTATGATTTTTTTCCTTGCATGCTGTCCAGTGTCCTTCTCCCTCTTCTTCCCGCCCTTCCCTTTTTGTGTTAATCAATTTTCAGTGCTATGAAAAAATCCTGAGAGAACCAGCTTAGGAGGGAAAGGTTATTTTGCTCATGTTTTTAAGGTTTCAGTCTGTAGTCAATTGACCTTGTTGCCTTAGGGTCTTTGTCATGGCAGGAACATGTGACAGAGGAAACTGCTGCCTCATAGCAACCAGGAAGCAAAGAGAGAGGAAGGGACTGGGAACCCCGTTAAGGGCTTGCTCAGTGGCCTGACTCCCTTTCATATACCACCCCCTTCTAAGCACCCACTTCCTGATAGCTTCATGGGTTGCCACCAAGCCCACTAACACATGGCCTTTGGGAGACACCTAAGATCCAACCATAGCACTCTCCTTCCCTCTGTCCTCTGTCTCTCTGTCTGTCTTTGACTTTGTCTCTCTCTGTCTGTCTGTCTCTTTCTTTTTCAATTATTTCCCTATAGTTTTAAATAATATGACTTCAGAAAGTATATTTGTTTTTCAAATCCAGACTTTTATCTCCCACTCAACAGACTTGCTGTTGAACATTTTACCAAATGCCCTCTGAACTAGTCACCAAACAATGAAGTAGCGAAAGAGTGTCATTTACTGATGCTTTACTTCTCGGTCACCCAGAGTGTCCTCTCTATTCTCCCAGTATGCTTGCTTGGTTTTAGTGTTCCTTATTTACTTCTTTCCAACTTGATGTCATACCTGTGGTAAGTTTTGCCTTCATACTTATGAAAAAAAATATATATAAATATTCAAGAATTACAAAATGAAAGTAAAGTGGAACCCTAGAGAATACACCTAGAACTCAGGAAAAAAAACAGGAATGGTATCTGTGCTTGCTAGGGTCTGTCCATGAGTTCTTTGTGAAAAGTGTAATGCAGTTTGGAAGCATAAAGCTCCATGCTAATTCTTGTTAGCAAATGCCATGGCTTGTATCCTTTCTGTGCCTTAATACCATGTAAATGGTATTTTGGAATATAAAAATTTAAAATAGTACTAGAAAATATGCTTCAAGAGACTACATAGTAAATTCCTATGGTAGGACTTGGGGCGTAGCTCAATGGTAGAGCATTTGCCTAACATGTGCAAGGTCCTGGGTTCAATCCTCAGCTTCACAAAAAAGAGAAGAAAAAAGGAAAATAAATTCACATGGCAAAGCCATTTTTGTAGCTTCTGGTATGTGAGACAGGTTGGGAAATTCCTCAGTCTTAGATGGTGCTGCCCTCAGATGTCATTCCAGTTGAGTGGAAACATAGTCAGACCTACTAAGCTAACCAGACAGAATGGACCCACGATCATCAAAAATGGCAGGGTTGGAAAACAGAGCAGCATGTAGTGAACCAGCAAAGGGCCTCAGGAAAGAACTGGAGGGAGACTCTTCAACCAACCCTGTGTATATCTATGTCTATTTTCATTCACTTTTCCTCCCACTTGCTGATTCAGAGATCCCACTGAAAACTTCTCCTTCAAATCTGATTATTGGAGTGTGTATTTCATCTGAGTTCCAAATCAGATGCTTATGGCTAAAGATTATGTCTCAGAGTCACAATAGACTGATAGTGAATTATATTCAGCATAAGCAATAAAACTGATAAAGAAATCATGATATCCATTGCTGCGGGGAGTGGCTCAAGCTGGAGATCACATCTGTGGGAATGGAAAAAGTCCTGAGAACCTGAGGCAAATAATGTGAACAAGCTGCTCCAGTTCCAAGAATGTGTTGCATCTCAGACTACCATAGAGGCAGGTTGCTTGGCAGAGGGTGTCACATGACATCAACCTGCCAACTGTATAAATAAATATGCTACAGTGGTTGAGCAGTTCCTCTCCTCACATCTGGAGAGAGGGCTCCACCTGCCTTCAGCTTTCTGTATTTTAACTCTTAACTTCTTTATTATTTTAAAGAGAAAAAGAAAAAAACAATAAAAATGATACAGAATTTCAAAACAAGAAATCTTCCCCACTGCTGGTGGGAATGCAGACTGGTGAAACCACTGTGGAAATCAGTTTGGAGATTCTTCAGCAAACTAGGTCTAGAGGTCCCATTGAACTCAGCTATTCCCCTTCTGGATATTTTCCCAGAAGAACTGAAAACATTGTTTCACAGCGATATATGTGCACCCATGTTTATAACAGAGCAATTTGTAATAGCTAAATCTTGGAAACAACCGAAATATTCATCCACTGAGGAATGGATAAAAAAGTTGTTCTTTTTTTATATAATGGAATATTACTCAGCTATAAAGAAAGATCAACTCAAGGCTTTTATAGGTAAATGGTCACAACTAGAGACCATACTCATAAGTGAAATAAATCAGACCCGCATGTGTAAGCAATGTTGTTGATTCTTTGAAGTACTTCCCATGCAGTTTGGTTTTTGTTCATGAACTCTCTGCCTACCCCTATGTCTTCAGGATTTCTTTCTACTTTCTCTTCCAGTAGCTTTAGTGTTTCTGTTTTAATATTTAGAACTCTGATCAGTTGACTTTAGTTTAGTGCATGGTGATAGACATGGGTCTGGTTTTAGTCTTCCACATATGGAGAGCCAGTTTTCCTAGCATCATTTATTAATGAGGCAACCTTTCTTCTAGTGAACATGTTTGGCCCCTGAAGACTGCTTTCATTGCATCACACAGGTTCTCATAAGTTGTGTTTGCATTTTCTTTGATTATAGATGTTTCTAAATTTCTTCTTTAATTTCATCTGTTATCCTTTGGTTATCCAAGAGGTTGTTATTTAATTTCCATGAATTTATGGAGTTTTTGCACATTCTTTTGTCAATAATTTCCAATTTCATTACACTATGGTCAGATAATATGCATGAAATAATTTCAATTCCTTTGCAGTTACTTATGTATGTTCTATGGGCTAGTATATGGTTTATTTTGAAGAACATCCCATGTGCAACTGAAAAGAATGTGTATTCTGATGTTGTTGGGTGGAGCACTCTATAAGGTGTACTAAATCCATTTGTTTACAAGTTTGGTTCAGTTCTGTTATTTTTTTGCTGATTTTTTGTCTAGTTGACCTATCTTTTTGTAACAATGGAGTGTTAACATCCCCATTACAATTGTATTATTCCTTATTTGATTTTCTATGTCTATCAATATTTGTCTTGTATAGTTGGGTATTTCCATCTTTTCTTGTCTTGATTTCTCCACCCTCCCACCTTCCTGCTCCCTGGGAACCTCAAGAGCTACCCTGGATGCAGTATATTGGCACCAGAACATGGGACTGGAATATGAAGAAATAGCATGTGAGGGGACACTTTTCACTGTGTGCACAAAAGAGGGAGAAGTGCATTGATAGCATCAATATTGATCACAGATATATACTAATATTGATATCAATATTAATAACTCAGGTATAAAACATGGGGAAAACAAGTTCTTAAGAACCGCAGATGTATGTAGAAATGCTTGTTGTATTATTGATTCCTGTATTTACTTTCTTTTTGTGGACTTCAGTTAGAGAGACAAAACATTTCTTCCTTGTGCGAACAGTTCCATTTAACTCAGCAATAGGCTCAACAATTGCTAAACAATGTTTCTCACGCATACTACAACTTCCCTCACTCTCTATGGGGGTTAATCCCTGAAGGTTAAACCCCAATCATCTCTTAGTGATCATACACTTGTGATTAGCACAGAGAATTTGATTCAGAGCAGTATTTTAAAATCATGTCCAGAGTGGGAAAAAGATAGTAGAACAACAGCCACCCTAATAGAGCTTCAGCCCTATAGTTTTTGCTCAATTAGATAAGGAAGGAGAAGAGGGGCATAAAAGACCCTTTACCACTAGAGGAATGTTTCACACTGTGGCTGTATAGTAAGTCTTGATACCTGCCAGTGTAAATTCTCAAACTCTGTGGTTTTTCAAAATTGTTGTTTCTATTTTTTCCTTTCTAATTCCACAGAATGAGGATGTTGATTTCTATAAAAATTCCTGCACAAATTTTGAAAAAAAATTGAATTCAATTTATAGTGTACTTTAGGGGTAATTGACATCTCAATTAACATTGAGTCTTCAAATTCACAATCAGTATAACTCTACATTTAAGTGGGTCTTTTTGCTTTCTTATATCAGTTTTATAGTTTTCCATATACTGAGCCTGCACATATCTTATTAGCTGTATATGTAAGTGTTGTATGATTTTTTGTGCTATTATAAATCTTTTATAAATTTCTGTAAAAATAATAGAGGGGGAATTGGGGATGGAGGCCATCCTTGGTGGTGAGCTGGAGCTGGAGGCAGGAGTGGTGAGCAGGAGCTCCAGGTGCTCAAATACAGGATATGGGTTTTTCTTCTGCACAAAATACTGAATTATAGGCTGTTATATGGACCTTGCAAGGCTATTCATCCACTCCCATTAACCTCTTTTCAGACAATGTTTATGTCTATGGCATGATGCAACATTGAAACTGCCACTATACACATTGGCTAAGATGATTCTTTTCATTTATTTCACACTCTCCAATTTGCAGTTTGGTGCTGCCATGTCCAATGTTTCATCAGTCATTTACGTTCTCATTCCCAATTGCCAGGGCCTCTCACTGAGGGAAAACCTGCAATAGACAGATTGTTGGCTACTGTCAGTGTTGCTACCTCAAATGTCATTCAATAGGCTTCTGCTTCCCATGCCACCTTTCATCAAAACACTGCTGGCTTGTGAAAACACTTCTATTTAACCCAGAAATAGGCTCAACAAATTGTTAAACCGTGTGCCTCATGCATACCACAACTTCCCTCACTCTCTATGGGGTTCAATCCCCAAAGCTTAAGCCCAAGTCATCTCTGGCAAATGGACATCACTCACATTCCTAAGTTTGGCTCTCTTCACTGGGTCCACATTTCAGTGGATACTTCCTCAGGATTTTTGCTTCTGCCTGGACTGGTGAAGTGGCTAAACATATCATGGCTCATTGCTTGGCTGCCCAAAGGCACTTAAGAATGACAGTGGCCAAGCCTATACAAGTGTTGCTTTCCAAACATTTTGTAAAACTTTTCATATTTCTCTTACCATGGGAATTACTTATAACCCTCAAGGTCAAGGAATTGTTGAGCATGCACACCATATGCTCAAAACTCAACTACAAAAAGGGGGAAATCCTTCCCTACAAATTTTACACCTCATAATAGACTTCACTTGGCAGCATATACCACTAACTTTTAAAATGCTATTAGGGATGAGACTACAGCAGCAGAAAACCAATTCAATCAGGTAAAGGAAATAAAGCTAAGAAGGATCTTTTGGAAAGATCTTCATACTGGACAATGGAAGGGACCTAGCCCCAGGGCTAACTTGGAGTAAAGAGTATCCTTGTGTTTTTCCAGAAAATGCTGAATGGCCTACCTGGGTGCCAGAGCATACTGTCTAACTGATCATGGCTACAAACCCAGAGAGGAATTGATTCCACCTTTTAAGAAGCTGATGCTCAGTTCTGTGATAATGATGCTTCAGAGACCATACCGCAATCTCTAGGCAAGGATAGGGCTAGACCCAACCTGGAGCCAATTAAAAGAATTGACCCAGGATGCCCAGGAGATGGTAACCAAAAGTAGCACTCAAAGTTCTGAATAGGTGACAGAGTGCATAGAGATAACTGAGTTAAAAGCTACATGAAAGAAAGGAACACAAAAGTTACAAGTATTCTTAAGACAAAATAAAATACAAAAATTATATATTGATTATAGATAAAAGATTTTATTCCTTCCAAATTTTTCTTATAAGAGATCTCTGCTGATTGACCTATAAATAATTCTGATTAGTCTATTTATAATTACAAACTTCTAAAATTGTAAAAGAGTTATTATAATTCCATTTGGTCAAAGATATATTTAAGTACATTCTGATTTTTAAGATGTTTGCTTGTACAATCTGCTAAGTTGTGTACTTTTTGTTTGTCCATTTGCCCAATCACTTCATAGCTGTTTTTTATTTGAGCTCAACAGTTTTGTCTCTTTTCCTTTTTCCTTTTGCATTTTTGAATCATTTTTTCATAGTTTAATTTGGGTTATAGATTTCATTTTTTCTAGATTTCATTTTTTAAATTTATTTTAAAAATAAATGAAGGAAAACATATTAACAAACAGACATCCATTTACAAAATAGCATAAGAACAATACAAGCAATACTGAATTACAAAGTGGTAGGAAATTAGCAATGGTTTTTCTATTATGTATTGATATCATAAAAGTGGTTTCTCAGGAAAACAAATAGAGACATGGAAGATTGATCAAATAAGTAATCATTAACTGTTCCTTTCAGGAAAGAGATAGAAATCAGTAGTACAAGTATGTTAACTATCCTGTATATGCATACATACATAATTTACCCTTCTTTCTTTTCGTTTTTCACTCACTCCAGTTGCTCTTTACCATTGAGCATTTTCCTTTTGTTTCACAATGTCTATCATACCTCCTAATTTTTATTCATTCTTTCAAGTTCTTTCACTAGTGAGACAATATGTTGCTTACACATGGAGGTTTGGTTTATTTCACTTATGAGTATGGTGTGTAGTTGTGACCACTTACCTGTCAAAGCCTCGAGTTCATCTTTCTTTAGAGCTGCATAATATTCCATTAATTAGGTGCTTTACTTCCGTCCGGACCTCCTGGGGAGTCACAGGCACCAGCAGTCTGTGACTGCTCTTTGAGTGGCCCAGGTCTGGCTCCTGTGCATGTCCTGAACTGACTAAGAAGCAAAACCCAGCAGGCTGCAATCCACTCCCACAGCCACGGTTCCCAGCTGAAACTCCCAGAGAGAGCCAGGTATTTCCCATCCACTCCCTGGAAGCACAGCGGGCGACTCAGGATCCCACCACCATTACAGTCTGAGTCTTGGCCCTCCAGGCACCAATAGAAGACAGGAATTCCTCACTCAGAAGCCCCAGGGACAGCTCTCAACGGAGTTCATATGTGGGCCCTCCCTGCATGGGCCCTTCGCTGAGTGAGGGAGTGCTCCAAGAGCTGCTGGTCCCACAGTTCGAGTCTGTGCTTTACTTGTGCTTGGACCCTATGAGGGTCACAGGCACAGGCAGTCTGTGATTGCTGTAGGTCCAGCCCACATTTGGTTGTTGTATGTGTCCTGAACTGAACGGAGACACAGAATCAGGTGGTTCATAAACTGTCGACCCTGCAGTTTGTGTCTGGGTTTTGCTTGTACCATAAACTGCCTGGTGACATAGGTCCTTGGATCAGGGTTGTCACACCAGTGCAACCAGCGTCTGGGCCATGCACGTGCCCTGAACTGCAAGGGGATGCTGGATCAGACAGTGAACCATCAGCTGATATCAATGCCTGCATCTGAGACCTGGACAGCTAGAAGTAAATCAATAACTGGCAGAAAACCCCACACTAAGTAGTGCTTCTCAGCGGACACTGAGGGGAAAATCTGACCAAAGGAAAACTAAGTACATTAGTGTCACTTGCTGTGCAGCCACTGAAGAGGGAAACTGAGCTTTCTGCATCCAGTATCAGACATGACAAAAAGAAGGACTAAAACACAACCCCAGAACTCCACCTCACTCAGAACAAGTCCAGGAGACATCGACATAGGAGAACGTACTAAACACATGCCTGAAATAGCTGAACTGATTGCAATGGAAGTAAAGAAACAACTCCCTAAGGCCATAGAAGAGATGAGATCAGAAATAATCTCTGAGGCAAAAAATGAAATGACAATAATAATGAAAGAACTGCTCAAAACATCTGAATAAGAGAAATATAAGAAAATAGAAGAACACAGGCAATGGATGGAAGCATTAGATGAAAACTATAGAAAGGACTTAGAATGCATGAACCAGATTCAAAGAGACTTCTAGAAAAACAAAGCTTCCATTGAAAGCTGCCAAAACCACGTGAATGAAGCTGAAGATAGAATTTCAGACTTTGAAGACAGCATGGCAGCTAGCGACTGTACAAGAAAGGATCTCGTAAAATCAACAAGGATTCAGGAAAAGTCAATTCAACAGCTCCAAGATGAGGCAAACACAAATAATGTACGACTATTAGGAGTCAATGAAACAGAAGGAGGCAACACAACTGACATAAAAAGAATATTTGCAGAAATAACAGCAGAAAATTTCCCAAGTATGGAAACAGAACCTGATATACAGGTAAATGATGCATATACAACTTCAACCAACCACAACCAAAAGGAAGCTACAACAAGACATATAATAGTTAAGTTCCCAGATCTCCAGCAAAAGAACAGAATTATTAAAAGCTGCTGAAGAAAAGAAACAGATTACCTATAAAGGAAAGCCCATCAGAATCAGGGCAGACTTCTCAGTGCAAACCATCCAATCGAGAAGAGCTTGGAGTCAAGGAGTACAGGTCCTGAGACAAAACAGCTTCTAACCAAGACTGATGTACCCTATGAAACTATCCCTTAAATTCAATGGAGAAATAAAATATTTCCACGACAAAGAACAATGGAAGAACTTCATGAGTGCCAAGCCAGCATTACAAAGAATATTAAAA